>NW_007726500.1:536359-585496 GCF_000696425.1 Galeopterus variegatus
TCAGACTTTTCATCACAAACCCTAAAAGCCAGAAAGGAATGGAATGATATATTCAAAATACTAAAAGACAGAGATTGTCAGCCAAGAATACTCTACCCTGCAAGTCTATCCTTCCGAAATGAAGGGAAAATAGTATATTTCTCAGACAAACAAAAACTGCGGTAGTTCACCACCACACGACCACCCTTACAAGAAATTCTCAAGAGAGTACTGGGTTTGGTTCCTGAAAAATAACTACCACTGCCATAAATACCCAAGAAAAATCAAAACCTACTAGTATAATAAAAATGGCACTCATGAAGAAAAAACAAACAAACAAAATAAATAAATAGTGAATACGAACTTTTTTAAAACTTGTGGTCTGACAAGAAGAATGCTCCTGGAAGGTGAGCGGACTGCTGAAGATCACAATGAAAAAAGTGTGAAAGGAAAGTCAAAAATTAAGATGCTACTTCTTCCACTGCCACATTTGGCGGTCACGATGGGAGCTTTGTATTCGGTATTGCTTTAATTGTTCCTCCCTGCACCAAGCACAGTGTCTGTCACAAGTTAAGTGGCCATTGGGTTTAAAAGAGAAGTCTCATTATCTCATTCTACACCATCTAAAAAAAATATATATAGCTAAATTATTCCCTGGTGGCAATCATTCACTTTTGAAGATACCATAACACATTCAAAGCAATAAGATATTTTTTTATTGCCTAAATTGCAAACCCAGGTTACACCTAACCTTACCCATCTTTTTAAAGTTCAACTCAGACATTGGAATATGTGGCTTCTTAAGAGAAGACATGTGGCAAGGGAGGGTGAGAGTGATAGGAAGTGACATTTCAGGATGCTGTCCCTGCCCCTGCTTCCTGTGCATGGCTTCAGGCTGGACATTCAAAAGCCCACTCAACCCTGGCCTTGTCTTCAACTTGGGATGAAAATGGCACAGAGATGAAGTAACTTCACGTGTGGGGCTGGTGCTACAGGCAGGTCGGTGCACTGGTGGCTTTTCTGTGTCTAAGAATGAATTCTCAATTACAGCTAAAATTCAGTGGCGATGACAACAGCATATTTAACAAGAGTAATCCAATAGAAGTGAAAATACACCAAGTATCAATACAGTGAGGAAACCTAAGGGACGGCTTCCAGCAGAAACAGAAGCAGAAGTCTGGGGATGAACCTGGAAGGGACAGTGTCAGAGGCAGGGATTAAGAACACAGTGAGCACATTTAGAAGAGGATGATATTGTGGTCTGGAACATTCATTCATTAAACAGACATTTGTGGAGTATTATCCACATGCAAGCAATGTTCTTGGCACTGGGGAAACATGAGTTTGCAAAGAAGGCCAATATCTCTTTTCACACGAAATTTACCTTCTAGTGGGGGAGATGGGTAAGAAACAAGATGTATCAAATAATGATCTAATCATATGCTGTATTAAACTGTGCAGGCTGCCATCACTAACATACCACAGGTTGGTTGGTTGAGACAACAAAAATTAATTTTCTCACCGTTCTGGAGGCTAAAATTCCAAGATCATGATGTTGGCAGGTTTAGGTTCATGGTGAGGGCTCTCTTCCTGGCTAGCAGACAGCCACCTTTTCACTATGCCCTCACCTTGGTGTGTATGTGAAGAGAGAGGGAAGCTCTCTTCTGTCTCTTCCCATAAGGACACTAGTCTTATTAGATCAGGGCCCCACCCTTATGACCTCATTTAATCTTAATTACTTCCTTAGAGGCCCCATGTCCAAATACAGCCACACTGGGAGTTAGGGTTTAACACATGAATTTTGAGGGAGACACAAACATTCAGTCCATAAGATTCACTGACCATAAAAAGTTTAAACAGGAATTGACTAGGATCTAGAAACTATCTAGAGTCAAAAATAAAAATAAATTTAAAAATATATGTATGTTTCAGACAGACCACTTAATGGGCATGCTAGCCATTTATCTTTATTTATTAGATTTTGTTACTATATAAAGTTATGTTATCAGAAAACAAAACATCTAAATCCCCTCACCTAGGTCCCTTATTTTTTGTATATGTTTGTTGTAAAAATGTCTAATTCAAACAATATCTTTATATGCCTTTTAAAACATTACTTGATAATATTGTCCACTTCAAACCAAGGTCACATAATAAATTTCTTCCTGAGTTTGGTTGCGGAAGAAAATAATATTTTGACAAAACATTTGGCATTGCTTTTTTTGTTAGAGTATGAAAACAACATTCACCCAGCTCCTAAATGTTAGGATAAAGCCCTGTACCAAATGCTAAAATCTGAGTAATTCTGTGGATCACAACAATGCTGCCTCTTTAGCTTTCTGGAGATGAGGGTTTGCCAACATCAGGTACAAGCCCCCCAGCAATGAGGAAGTCACAGCTAAAGTTCTTGACGTGTTTGCTTTGACATTTATCTTTCATTATGGCAAGTGGCACCTCTTTTTTTATATGTAAAGTTAGGAATGCTAATTCATAAACTGCCTCAGTCTTTTGGCAAATAGATAAAGAACAAATCAAAATTTTGCTATAATATATCTATCCATTCATGTACTCATCCATGCATCTCTCATCTATTTTTATACACATTGGGCAGAATAGAATTTCTACACTCTGCCACCCCTTCCTTGACCTGAACACATCCCCACACCTCTGGGTCTTGACCCACACTAAGATGCTATAAAGAAGAGGGCCTTTGGGAAGACAGAGGAAAGAGCTAGAGACAGCCTGGGCCGACACCAGGAGCCTGGCTTTCCTGCTGGTGTCTGAAAAGCAGTGGGAATGAAGCAGATTTAGTCAGCTTCTTGCATGTGCTAAAGACACAATCAGTTTAGCCTTAAATGTTATCTTTGCCTTGCAGATTCTGTTCCCTGAAGCAGGGCTGGGATGAGTGCTGTTCCCCAATTCCCTGTCCTTTAGAGGACTTGGAGCCTCTCTTCAGAGGTGAAATGCAGAAGTGACTTGAAATTAAACAGCTGGCTTCCTGTTCCGAGCCTGGAAGGAGCCTGTGGTACTCCCATGAGTGTTGGATTGAGGCCTTAGGAAAAACAGGCCTGCAAGGGAGCAGTGGGGGGTGGGATAGTGCAGACTGCAGGGCGATGCCCCAGACACTCAGTCTCTGACTCTGAGATGGGAAGGGCTGAGGGCCCTCTGGGTGTCGTGAGCACCTGATCCCTTAAGATTAGGATGTCGTTTTCTCCTGAGGCAAACACCTTCTGCTCCTTCTGTTCATCTAGAGCACAGAGAAGGACTTACAGGATGACGTACACACAGACAAAAGTGTGAACAAGTGTACATCCATAAAATGACATACAAGCTATCGCAAGAGCATGAGCCACATTCCAAGGAGCAAGGGGACTAGCATTTAAGATGAAGACCTCGGAACCGGTACCTGGAGTCAGGTGGATTCACAGTGAGCGACCTGTGTCCTCAGCTTCTCCCCACCTGGGAGAGACCAGAAGCCTCTCAGCTCCTTCCCAGCTCCGAGTGCCTGTGGCCTCACCTACAGCAACAATGAAAAGAGGAGGAGGAGGAGGAGAGGAAAAAATGAAAAGAAGATCCGGAGATCGTGATTAAAATGCTAAGTAGGTTTTAGAAGAAATCGTGTATGGATTTACTTATTTTACAATGTTAGACTGGAGTAGACTCTTCCGAGTAAAGCACAAAAATGTAAAAGCCAACTTAATTATGTCAACATGTAAGATCCTCCATGAAAAAAAAAGAAAAAGAAAACTAAATTGAGTGACCCAACAACTGAGTTAGAAACCTGTTTATAATATACATGTCAGGAAAAAAATATTTTACAAGATTAATTAGCTCCAAGACTCTTCAGTTGGGGGCTTACTCTGTGCCAGGTATCGTAAGCAAGTTAAATACCCATATGTGGTAGAAAGAAATTGGTATTGAGCCCTGAATCTATCCAAATATAAAATTAATTCTGAGGGCCGGCCCGTTGCTCACTCAGGAGAGTGCGATGCTGCTAACACCAAGGCCATGGGTTCGGATCCTATATGGGGATGGCCGGTGCACTCACTGGCTGAGTGTGGTGCTGACCACACCAAACCAAGGGTTGAGATCCCCTTACCAGTCATCTTTTAAAAATAAATAAATAAATAAATAAATATATAAAAATTAATTCTAAACCACTGCAGTAATTACAGATGCACAAAACAAACTCATAATCCTTGAAAAAAATCTACATGATATCAAAATAATAATATTTTAAATATAACAGGCTGAGACCAAAATCCCTGAGCATTAAAAGAAAGACAGCGAGGTAGAGATAAAAATAAATGTGATGAGAAGTTGCAGGGTGCTATTATCTTTATTTTGTGTAGGGTATTAGCAGATACTGTGTTCTGAGCTTAATGAAGTGAAAACTATGCACAGTTTCTTCAAGGCTGGCTCACAATCCTAGGCGTCTTGAATTTACTAGATTCCGGTAGTGAGGGGCAGGCCAGCAGGGACGTCCAAGGGCCCCACACCTAGAAACACTTTCTTGTTGCTGGAGCCAGCACAGGTGGGTTCCTCCTTATTCCTCAGGTGTGAGAAGCCTCACTGTCCCTGATGCTGTTCCATGCACCTGCACACCCCACCTCATGTCTTCCTGCCCTTCTCCTGCCTGCAGGGTGCTTAGAGGAAATCACAGCCACCTTCCAGCAAACCCCTCGTTTCCTTTGCTAGGCTCCTGAGGAAGGGTCCCCTGAGACCTGCAGTCGGAGCTAGACACAACGTTTCCGTGTTCTGTGACCACCGCTTACTCCTGTTCTAAACATGGGCAGTGCTTAGCTACAAAATGAGAGAGAAAACAGATAAAATTTATCACATTAATGTTTAAATGAACCCTGTAGGAAAAACATTTCCTAAATAAATGAACAAAGTAAAATTCAACAAGACTTCTAGAGTTAGCAAATTCTATCTGGGGAAAAATCATACAGATCTTTTTCTTTCCTGTTCAACATTAATATTCCCTTTTCTTATGTTGTGCACAGAGGCACAGAGTCTATACTAACCAACATTCTATTTACTTTGTCTCCTAAATAGCACAAATGAGTACCACATATTTCTACCTATGTATTTTTTTAAAAAATCATTATAGAAGTTTTTGTTCCTTCTTTAAATGGGCAGGACAGGGTTCAAAATATATTCTATTATCTAGGAAACATCAATTACCTGTTATCTGAAAAGACATTGATATTGTCACGGTTCTCACTAACTGAAATCATTGGAATAACATTATGGAAATGAGATACCTATAGATTCCATCACAGCTAAGCTTTAGGATCATAATTATTAATAAATAAAATTTGTGATGCTCTAATTAATCCATATCTTTTTACATACAAATTGGCAGATAACTATTAACAATGCTGACTACTTAATTTTTATCATTATTGTAGATAATAATTTATAAGAACAGAGCTACAAATTTCAATATTTTATTTGCTCATAGTTGAAAGTTTTATTTGTTCTGCTAAACTCTAGCATATCCTTAGACAGGACGATGCAGATGGTCTCCTTGTATCTATCCGTCACCTATCTGTCACGTGATCTACAGATACCCATCATGCCCAGTGCATGACTTTAATTCAGAAAACACCATCAGGAGGCATTTGTTAGGTCTTTAGGGGAAAGTACATGTGGCCAGAGAAGTTAAGAGGGAGCAGGAACCAAGCCAAATCCCTCCTCTCCAGAGATGAATGAAGGCTCTTTCACTGGCAGCTTTTGCTCCATGTGATTTCCTTTTTTTCTCCACAGTTCATGTTTACAAGGGAGAAGAGGAAGGAGGAAGAAACAGAAGAGGAAGAAGTCACTGCCATAAACGTTTGCCATGAACCTTTTCATCTAAGGAGTTTCTTAACTTACACAATGACAATCGACCCCTAGTGCCCACAGTGGCCCCATCCCATGAGTCCAAGGGGACAGGGTGTTTGCAAGGAGACCTGGCATTGCTGAGCACAGGCAAACACAGTGATTGCTCAATTAGCAGGCACCAGTCCCCGGCGCTGTGGAAAGGCTAGACCCCCCCAGGCCATGTTATTTGGACCCATATGAGCTCCCCATCGAACTAACCCTCAGTGCATACGCAGGCCTACATATCGCACAGCCAGGGCCAAAGACATCTGCTCTAAAGAAGCTGTGCAGCGTAGCTTTGGCTCCAGGTATCTTTGATTTTCTGGGGCACTTCAAGGAATTCTGATAGGAGTAAAAATATGGTTATGACTAGTTCTAACTCCTTTCTGAATGATCATAAAGGAAAGCAAAGCAATTCAAATGACGACATTTCATTTGCTTCTTACCCATGTCTCTCTCTTCTCTCTCTCTTCTTTCTTTCCCGTTTCTCTTGCCAAAAGCAATGGATGAAGACCTACCTCTTATTAAATAAAGAAGATAAGAGAACTAAAGAAGCTATGAAAATTCCTCTGTGTCTTCAGTCGGGCTTTCACCTAAATTAATTCACAGATATGTGCACATACGTTAGTGTATGTGAGAATTCTCAGAAAAGGAGCTCCATCTGCTTTTCAACTATTTCTTTTTTTCCATACTTAGTAATAGCTACTACAAAAAGAAATTCCCTAAAAGTTAATATGATCTATGGAAGAAAGTAAATGAAAATAAAGCAAGATTTATTTGTAAAATAATATTTAGAATAATATTTAGTATGGGAACATACTGTTTTAAATATTTTTTGATCCTACAAAATAAAATGTCTCTGACATGCTAAGGAAAATAAATGAGATTTCCACATTAACACACAGGATTTGGAAAGATGACTACTGATTTAGTATGATGAACTGAGAAAGAAAATTACATTAAAAGAGACAAAATTACTTTTACTTTAGTATTTTTCATAGAATGAACATTTTGTGTTAAAATTGCATTTAATTCATGAGAATGGGGTATTTGTCTTAGATATGCAGTTACCGTTAGAAATGTCCCTTGGGTACGTGAATCAATCTGGTGTTGAAGCTGTTTCGTACACACCCCTTTCTGTACTAACAGCCTGGAGAAGAAGTGGGAACGAGGTTTGGGTAGCGGGAGGGATTGGGAAGTCTGGATGGCTTCAGTAATTTCTCTGAGGAAGGACACGGGCTGTTCATTACTGACAAGAAGTCACAGGTTGAAGGCTAGTCCCAGTTGCGGCACACAGCAAATCTCTGTTCTTTTCTTTTCTCCAAAAATTCAGCTTTAAAATATGGTGGAATTGCAGAGAAATTTGTGACATCTAAGTATTTTCTAGTCTATGAGAGGTTTTAAATGGGCATGTAGGTGTCACTCCTTAGTCACACCCAGGCCAACAGGAAGCTCTTCCTAAAGCCGGGCCCGTTCAAGCCTTGATCTGAAACTCACTAGCAGCAAATGAAGCTCTGGAACAAAATCCGCGATGAGCTTGGTGCTTACAGAGAGACAGATAAGTCAATTATGCATCATTACGTCTGCCTCAGTCATGAACAGAATGAAACTTTCCAACTGATCTCATTATGAGCTTCAAGTCGTTTCACTTAAAAACGTGTGTGTACAAATCTACACACATCTATGTGTTAAAACACGGATACACACACACATGCATGCAGCCACATATCTATGTAACATTTCTTAACATCCCCTCATTTCTTAAAGAGATCCTCTGAGAATTTTCAGTTTGATTGCTCTCTCCAGAAAACAACGTTATACAGTCTGAAGTGGCAGGTGGGTAGGTAATAAGCTAATAAAACACATTTCCCAGCACACAAGTTTAGAAGCTTTATACAAAATGAAGTAACTGTTCTATTTCATATAATGACATTTGTTTTGAGTGGACAGTTCAAACCTCCCTATCAGCAGACATCTGACATAAGGCCACCTCATTTTGACTGATGTAAACAGCACGACTTCAAGGAGCCAGGCAGGTCCAGAGACTCACTGCCACGTTAGTCCATCGTTTCCTCAAAGAGTCACCTCATCTCACAGCACAAGAAATGCAGTTCTTAGGTCACAAAGGAATCATTTTGTCAAAGGAGGGAGGCTTGTGAACAAAAATGGACAAATTTTCAAGTATTAAGGGGCTCCTAGCTAAACCCCCTATCCAAAATGCAGGCCCCAGAGTTTCCTGTGACTGGGTTCAAGTGATCGCTTGGGTTGTTGACCCTGAGTGTCATTGTCACTCCCCCAGGAGCATCTCCAGCTTCAGCCCGGAGCCCCCAGCTGTTCTCTCCAGCTCATGAGCCATGTCTACCCCAGCCGGGATCCATGCACCGAAAATGCGAATAAACGAAAGGGAAGCACCCCAGGAGCATCTCCAGCTTCAGCCCGGAGCCCCCAGCTGTTCTCTCCAGCTCATGAGCCACGTCTACCCCAGCCGGGATCCATGCACCGAAAATGCGAATAAACGAAAGGGCAGCGTGAGCCATGTCTACCCCAGCCGGGATCCATGCACCGAAAATGCGAATAAACGAAAGGGAAGCATAGGAAATGTGCTCACTCTTCACCTTCACTTTTCTCCATGACGAGCAATGTGTGTGCAGTGAAAAGTCGCAGGGACACGGCCAAAGAGCAGCCAGAGCAGGGCAGAAATGCAAGAGCCGGGGGGGCACCGACGGCCACGTCTCAGCAGAGCCTCACGCTCCTGTGGACACTTGGACACAGGAACATTCATGTCCCCAGGGCTGACATGATGTTAGCCACCGCGGAACATGGGGCCACAGTCCTCCCAGTTTCATCTCCAGTGTTCTTTAGAAGTTTGAGAAGTGAATTCTCTGTCACCAGCTCTACCCAGAATACCCATGAAGTTCCTAAGACGCATGACACTTATACCAGTATGGTTGCAAGACGCCTCTTCATTACACAGACTCCCCTCATGTTCAGATGTGCACGCATTCCAATTATATGTACATGTAATGCTTTAAAAAGTCACTCTTGGATACACCTCTGGATTGATCCTTTATCCAGGGGTGTCACAGGAAGCTGACACTGTGATAACCAATGACAGCTAGGATGCCCAGAAAATGTCTACTCCATCTTTCCCTGGAAGACCCTGAAGTGGTCATTCTCGAAGCTTATTACTGAGGTTATATGACTAGCTGAAATTAAGCAAATGAATCGTCATAAGGATATGTGTTGGATGTGAGGCTCACATGCCAGCAGCAGTATCTGACATCTCATGCTTAAGCTTTAAACTGCTTTAATAAATAGACACAATTTCCATTTTTTCTGTATTTACTGAAACAATTCCAAGGCAGTCTGATTTCTAGAGAGCATTGGTTAGTTAGATGGGGTCAATAGCTGTCCTGTGATTGGCAATCTTACATACAAAACACCTTTTTCTTTGCAAGGCAATCCTGAGAAGTCTGCTTGATAGGATGTACAAGGCTGAGGCTATTTTGGGGAGCAGTGGCAGAGTCACTAACTCCATGTGTATCATCATAGGATCCGGTACCCTGACAGCACAGAACACATGTGGCATGTGCTGATGTCCCAGGTATAGAGGTCACAAACGAAACCCACATCCTAACAAACCCTTCATTACTTTGCCATCATCACATTGTTTAACAAAACTAGTTCATAGAACTCATTGTAACAGCAGATATTGGTGGTTCTCAATACATTAAGATGGAAGGAAAAAAAAAAAAAACAAACCTACAACATGTTTGAAATGCCAGGGATATTTACATTTGAGAACACTGTGTCCCACAGCAGAGCTGCTAATGGTAAACGAATTCCAGGCCATTCAGAGCTCCTTTGATTGACAGTGTAAAGGGTTTGGAGCCATTATAATGTCAGAAAAGACAGTGTCTTCCCTCCCCTCTCCACACACAGTTTAGGCTTTTGTCAGATTTCTCATAATTAACCCTGATACTTGACGTTTAATATCTCGGCCATTCACAATCACCTGGAGTTACTAACATTTGGCAGACAAGCATTCAGGATGTATGTAAATTTTTCAAGGATACAGCCACAGACTTTTCAAAAATTAGAATGAATTGAAACAAACAGGCCAAAAAAACAAAAACAAAAACAAAAAAAACTTAGATTAATCCTAACATTACTCTTCTCTGAGTCATTTTCTGAGTTGAGAAGGGTCTACTAGGCCGTGTAAGACCCGACACCATCATCGTCAATTACCCGTTCCTATCATGCCATTCCACACAAAAGTCCAAGAAACTGGGAATATAAGCCAAAATAATAGAAATGTTTTTCCAAAATCTCAAAGTGCAGCTTAGAAGGTGTTACAATGAGAGAGGAAATTTTAGTTGTAAAACATCGTAGCGGGGTATCTCCAGGAGTTACAAATTCAAACCCATGGAAAAGGCTATTCACTGGTCCATTCATCTGTTCAACCCTTAGTAAGTGTGGACTACTTAGGGAGAGTTAACCAAGTCCCCTGCCCCCAGAATCCTGCAGAGTGCAGTTTTTACAGGGGCCAGCGCATTTCATCAGCAGCGTCTCTCTTTGTTCGTTTAGCACCTTTGGATTTTACCAGTGCTCCATTCAGTTCGTCAGGTGCAAGAGCACCTCTCAGGCTCTAATGATACAGGCCGCCACTGATGAGTTTCATCACTGCGCATGAGTGGTGTCCTCTGAAGGCTCTGTGTGTGTTACATTGTACACATGACTGTTAACCCTTGAAGCACTTCATTGTCAACGTGAGTCAACTGAGGTTTGACAAGCTTAGTTGCTCAACCAGCCCAGGTGACACCCCTGTGGCCCATGTTTAAATTTGTGCTGTCTCCTGTGTGTCATCATGCTAGGAAGATGGCTCAGCTCACAGTTATTCTGCAAGGAGATGTAGCATATGACTGAGACCGCATTTGGATAACCCTAGCTCTACATTTGCAACAACATGGATGAGCCTGGAGAAAATTATCCTAAGTGAAAGAACAGAAAGTACAGAAAGAAATACCACACATTCTCACTCACAACTGGGAGCTGATTCCATAAATAAACAAATGAACAATAAAGAGAAACAGAGAGAAAGAAAGAAAGAAACATCAACCATAGTAATACGTTGAACTTTTAGAAAACTAGAAGTGGAAAAGGGTAGAGGGAGAGGGGCTAATGAGGAATTGGTCAATAGACACAAAGAATGATGTGTATTGTAATGATGAATAAGCTAACTACCCTGATCACACATCCACACATTCTGTAGAATTATTGAAAATCAGTGTTGTACCCCTCATGTGTGTATAATAAAAATAAATACATAAATAAAAATAATAATAATTAACTATGTTTTATAACACAGTTCTTTGTCTGTTTTATTGTCTCCTGGTTTAAGGCAGAGAAATCTCAGTTTAAAAATTCTGTAATATTCCTAAAATGGGGTGGTTTGGGGATCTAATGAATCATCTATAGTCCCACAGATATTACAATCATGAAATAACACCAAAGTGATTTAGACATGATACATTCAGAAATCACTAAGCAGGTAGGTTCTTTTCCTATTAAGAGTCACAAGTTAGAAGAAGTTTGGAATATACAACAAGAAATCAAGGCTATCAGAGAACTAGTTAAGGAAGAGGACACCCCACCTGATGGTTGGCCCCAGGACATGGCGTTCCTGTGGAGTGAGCATGTGTCAGCTTCTGCAGGCCTGGCTGCTGCAGGCCAGGACACTCGTAGGAGCCTGGGAAATCTCCTCACCAAGAATTTCTCAGACTTCCAGTGGCAATAATTCTTGTGTTCACCCCAGGCAGACATGATAACACTTTTATCTATGATCCAAATGCCTCTTTTTCTGTTTTAATCTTCTCCTTCTCATCAGTCATACAAGCTCACTTCTGGTTGGCAGTTGCAAGCAGACTTCACATTCCTTCCATTCCCTAATGGGCGAGGAGGTCCTGTGAACCACTGCACAGTTGGAGGTTTCCAGCACACTTCATTTCATTTTTTAAAATGTAAATTATTTCTTCTTTTCTATGTTCATGCAGGCAAATGATGGCACCAAGAATAAAACTGCTCTTGCCATGGGTCTGCCATAGGGCTGAGGATGCAAACCGACACTGGCCCTACAGCATGCCAACCAACACTGTCTCTACAGTGTGACATAGGTTGTACAAACCAACACTGTCTCTACAGTGTGACATAGGTTGTACAAATCAACACCGTCTCTATAGCATGACATAGGTTGTACCAACCAACACTGAATCTACAGCATGACACCAGTTGTACCAACGAACACTGGCCCTATAGCATGACACAGGTTGTACCAACCAATACTGAATATACAGCATGACACAGGTTGTACCAACCAACACTGGCCCTACAGCATGACACAGGTTGTACCAACCAACACTGAATATACAGCATGACACAGATTGTACCAACCAACACTGTCTCTATGGCATAACAGGTTGTACAAACCAACACTGTCTCTACAGCGTGACATAGGTTAATATATAACCACCAGTCACCATACAGTGTGACACAGGTTGTACTAAGCACTCCTGACCCTACAGTGTGACACTGGTTAGTATATGACCAACACTGACCCTACAGTGTGACATGGGTTGTACTAAGCAATCCTGCCCCCCAGCATGACATGAGTTAGTTCATAACCAATATTGACCCTACAGTGTAACTCAGTTTGTGCTGAGAAACATGGATCCTACAGCATGACATAATTCAGTACATAACCATCATCGACTGTACAGCATGACACAGGTTGTGCTAATGAGCACTGACCCTACAGCATGACGCAGCTTGTGCTGAACAATACGGAACCTGCAGTGTGACATAGTGATATGAATGGGGCACAGGACAGGGACAATGAGCATAGATCCATAAGACTTTGGAAGCAGACAAGGTAGTCCTGGCTAAGGCACAGAGGAGACAGGCAGAAGTGAACCTCAGGCCTGCAGAAGCACGGGAAGGAAGCCCTGACATATGAAGAAGCAGGTGTGGAAGGCATGGGCTGAGACCTCCTCACAGTTAAGCTCTTTGGGGACCTGAAAATATTTCAGGAGCCACTACAGATGTCGTTTCTCCAGCTGCCTGTGCTTCCCTGTCTTCTTCCCTTGCTCCCTTTCTTCCTCCTGCCTGTTGCATTTGTTGGGCTCCCATGAACACAAGGCAGCATTCAAGGCAGTGGTGTCCAGGACCCCAGGGTGGGGCTCATGGCCCATGTGAAGACATTTCTGTTGAAAACAGGGTGTGGCACATGCCCCAGGTGCAGAGAATTCCATCTGGGTGGTAGAGGAGGAGGCTGGGGTGGAAGCTGGTGTTCAACTCCAGAAGGCTTTAAGAGCAGGTGAAGATTTGGAGCTCAGTGGTGCAGAGAAGAGAGATCTGTGGCAAATAGCCTTCGTATCTGATGAAGGATGTCAACTGTAGCAGCAGTGGGCAGGAGGTAGAGCAAGGAAGCGTGGAACCCCCAGTACTCTTCAGGCTGCAGATGGAGCATCCTGGGATCGAGACATGGAGCCCGTCCATCTCAGCTGCTAGTGGAGAGGGCAGAGCAGCCAGCCGATCACAGAAAGTACAACATGGACAAAAGAAAACTCCATCGTGGGGGTGACCAGATGGTGGGGAAGGTGCTGATCCCATCAGCCAAAGTGGAGACACCAGATGCAGGATTTTATTTCCAGGCAGAGACTTACAGATGCAGAACACATTTTAGGTATTTTGAGTTTTAAGAATGAGTGCAAAATCCAAAGAAGTCAATTCAGTTGTCAGGAGGCAATAAATGGTCAGACCATGGAAAAGACCTCCAAGTTGGGGATGAATCTCTAGAGTTGACAGCTAAAGCCTGGAAAGAGGATGACTTTTTTAAGGAAAACCAGTAGACAGAGGAGAAAGAGATTAGGGACATGCATGTGACTGGTGGACAGGAATCAATAAAATGTCTAGAAAGTGGGTTGTCTGGGAGAAGGAGGGCAGGAAAAAGAAGGAACGAACGGACCTACAGAGTGCCTTCTGTGTGACCAGTTCCTTATCTGTTCAAACGTCGACCATTCCCTTTGATGTTTAAAACAATATGCTAAGTAGGTGTTATTAGAGTTTTGAAAATAAACAGAAGACCCCGAGAGGTTAAGTTAGCTACCTAAGCTGTGACTCACATTGGTAGTAAAGGACACTAGAGCAGTATACAGCCATGGCAGTTTGAGTTTCTCAAAGCAAGAGAGAGGAGGTTTATGTCAATGTCATTAAGACGTTAGAAAGTTCCCAAGTCCAGCCAAGCTGTGCCTGGTTGCACATGTAATCTTGCAGAGATTTCCAGGGCAGATACTGGTTTTCAATGCAATAAAGAGTAAGTGGAAGCTGGGAAGAGAGGTGGGGAAACTAAAATTGCAAACTGACCACGTGTGTGCAGCTGCTCACCCGAGATGACCTCACTGTCTCAGAAACTCTGTCCTGCCGCCTTTGCTAGCTCCGTTTCACAAGGGGGGAGGTTGAGGTTCAGAAGGGTCAGACATCAGCCGAGTCACAGGCTGAGAAGTGTTGAGGGGGCTTCACACCTCGAGAGCTGACTTCTGAAGGCCTGGGATCAGGATGGTTGGGGCGAGACCCCTGGCTCACAAGTAACAGAGAAGCCCATTCTAATACTACTACTAATAATAATACTAATAAAAGACCAATGCAATGAGCTTAGTAAACTCAAGTTATGGGCCAACCTTATTGGCTTCCGGTGTTCGGGAGCTTTTGCAAGAATGTGTTGATTATGCTCCACCCTCCAAAAAAAGGTTATAGGAGAAGATTCTTTTCTGCTTCCATACCCCTTGAAGGTAAATTTCATTGTTCTGTATCTCAACCCCTTTACCCCTCAAAAAGGAACTCCGTTTTCACTGCTTCTGAATGAATTCAACAATTCCTTCTCTGTCCCTCAGACCAGCAGCATCCTCTGCCCCCACCCCCTCCATGCACACCCTGAGCCTCCCCAAAACTTCTGGCTGGGCTTAGGCCCCCTCAATGTCAGTGCTCAGGGACTTAGCTCCACGTCCTCAAGTCACAGGCCCATCTTTTGGGGCACTGGAATGCGGTCTGCTTACAGCAGAGAGGTTTGGCTGGTTTCAGGGTTTTGCCAATTTCAGCGTGAAGGTGATCTCAGGGTGATATACTGTCCCTCTGCCTGTCAAAGGAGGCTGACATTTGGGGGGCCGTGTAGAGCAACACCCAGTCAGAAAGGCACCTGCCCTGGCCACCACCCCCAAGAAACGGGGTCTCTTATCAGAACATGTTCAGCAGAACATTTTCCTTTTTCCTGTCTCATGACCATCTGGACTTTTATTGAATCTGCTTTGTGAAGGTTAAATAAATAAGTATAAGACCGGCCATTTGCAGCAAGCGGGCCGTGATACCTGTCAGTGTCGGGCTTATTATTCATGGCTGTGGTGTTTGTCATTTCCTTTGTGTGTTAGGGTTACTGCCTGCAATTTCCACCAATCATGCTCATTATTCAAATGAGACAAATGGGCTGTTGTCACGGAACGTGATCTGAGTGACATTATTATTCTGACCTAGTGTAAATGTCATGACCTGTCTTGGGTTTCCAGCAGCAAGAGAAAAGCAGCAGCCATCGAGGTGACGGCAGCCTCTCCATAAATCAAGCGTTCCAGACGTTATGATAACTTTTATTAAAGAGCAAATGGATTTCTTGACATTAGGCTTTTATACATTCGAGCTGGCAAATGTAAATGGAACTGCTTTCCCCAAAGAGATAAAACCAGTGCAGCTCATGTGAGCAGAGGAGGGAAAGGATACTCAATTTACTGAACGTGGCCAATTTCTGTTACGCATGTGTGAGGATGTGAAAAATCACAAACAGCAAAGACACAGGACATGAGCTCAGTGTTGATTGTGCGAGGGACTGCATAGCCAATAATCACCAGTGTGTTGACCATGTCAGTGATATGTCCAAAATTTAACACTCATAGTATGTTGTTTCACTTTAAATCATTCTTAATATATTTTGTACAATAAGTCGGCTGAAATAATTAGGTAACAAAGATGTGATCAGTTTTATTGCTTGTAATTTGCTTCAACTAATATCCTTTCTGTCCACACGCTTGCCAAACTTCCACTAGCAATAATACCTATGAAGTATCAGGTTTTCTGTTATTTTTTTTTTTTCCTGATCCATGTTGTTTTCTTTGTCATATTCATTTAGATGTGTGGAATGAAATACGTCTCTAAAAATAACTTGTCAGATTAAAGATCTATAATAATCTGTTTGCATTTTGCAGTTTTTAACCACAAACTTTTTTTTTTCCTTTTTGTCTTTTTTACTGACCGGTAACGGGATCGCAACCCTCAGTGTCATGCCTGCACCGGGGACCGGCAACGGGATCGCAACCCTCGGTGTCGCGCCCGCACCGCGCTCAGCCAGTGAGCGGGAACTGGTCTCCACATGGGATCCGAACCCTCGGCGGGAGCGCCGCCGCACTCCCAAGTGGCGCACTCTCCAGTGCACCACCGGGCCGGCCCTAACCACAAACTCTTGATGGCTCAGGAAATATATTGGAAGATGTGGATGTAATTCCTGAGCAATTCAAATTTATACAAAAGTGAGTATTGAGGGTAGAGAATAGCCCCTGCGTTCTTTTAGGTCTAGGTACTCACCTGTAACACACAATTTATACACGCTGGCCCAGGGAATAAGAGCGAGGTGTGGCTCCGTCAGTCCTGGTGTGGGAGAAGGCGCTACCTTGGCAGGTGAGGGCCTTTTCTGCCTCCGAGAAATTACCATCTGAAATAGCAGCTCTTGTAGACCTTTAACCCTATACCCTGCTTATTTTTCCTACAGCACATGGAATTATTACCTGACATTATATTTATGTTAATTTAATTGTGTTTCAATATCTTCTCACTAGAAAGTGAACTATACATGAGCCCTGTGTCCCCATAGCCTAGAATGATGCCCAGCACGGAATAGACGCTGGGTAGGTGTTTGTTGGGTAAATGAATAATTTATTCCGGGTTGCCAAGATGTCGATTTCTAGGTCTGCATAAAGTGCTTTATTCCTTACCAGAACAGTTCACGTTTCTCTGCTAAGATTCTCTCCGCTTACTCACTCTCCATCTTTTCCTGGGAGTGCCTTAATGTAAAAAGAATAATCACTCTTTTCCTGTCTACATCTACTAATTCCAACATCTCTGTCTTCTGTGAGCATGCTCTTGAGGGGTTTTTTTTTTTTTTCCTTCTGATTATGAGTCACTTTTTCCTGAGCTTTTTCATGCTTAGTATTTTTATCTTGTACACTCTCTGTGATTTAACGAGTTTGGATTCTGTAAAAATTACTGAATTTTGTTGAATAGTTCCATACCCTTACGTTTCTAACAAAAGACCTTGATCCTGTGGAATCTGAACTTCAGATGATCCATAAGACTAAAGAGTGAATATCCCAGGAATTCTGTGTGTCTTCAGTTAAAAACAACAATGAAAGTTAGATACCCCCTTTTTCTTTGCTTTCTTTTGTTTTTTAAAGACTGCCTGGGCTCTGAATTTGCCTTGTCCTATCTGTGTGACATTTAAAGAATTCTACAACCTCTTCATGCCTCAGTCTCCTCACATATAAAATAAAAACAATATAAAAACTCAGTATAATATATGTAGGAGAATTAAATGAGTTAATAAATATACATATTCTGGGGATTGATACTGCTTTTTAACAGTAACATTGACCACTATTCAAAAATTAAATCTTCCAAAAGAATTGGACGTTGTTTCTGTTCATGACTGCAGCACAGACTGTTGATGTCCCACTCGTCGACCCTCTGCCCTCACGGATCTTGTGCATGGGGCCTGTTCTGACCTTAGACACCCTCTGCTAGAGGGTCTTCTCTGTCTGCAGGCCACAGGGCAGGCAGAAAGTGTGTGGGATGAGCACCTCCAGGAGCGGCCCTCTCCACAGACGGGGTGGATTGGGAGGTAAACAACCAACTGATTCTGGAACCCATGCTCTGCACAGGTCCCAGCCAAATTGCATCCCAGTGGCCCTGTGGTGACTCTCTTCTGTTATCCCTTCCACATGTTCCTCCTGGTATATCCTGGGGCTCCTCCCTAGCCTCTGTCTCTGGGTCTGTCTATGGGAGAGCCAACCTCAGATGACAGTCAAAGATGCTGTGGCTTTTTTTATTCTTTTGCTCAACCCCTCATATCTGTGTCTGAAGCATTCACATCCTTAAAAGACTTAAGTCAAATGCAAATTCCTCCAGGAAACTTTCATGGTTACTCTAAACTTTACACATGAAAGTCTTGACAAACTTAACTCATGTGTATCAAAACCATGCCAGCGCCTTATCAACTCTCTGTTGACAAAAAGCATTTCTCTTTTTAAAATGTATCTTCATGCCTCATCACCTCTACTCAATATTGTGCAGATTAAAGCCAAGACTGCACCTGCATCTTCTTTGCATAACCTGCAGCGACTTCAAGAGTGCTTAGCAGGGAGTGGTTGATCCATTCTCAGGAGCTGTAAACATTCTTAGAAGTTGCTCTGTCTATTCTTCATTTTGTCCATTGTATTTTTTTTTCTGTCTAATTTTGAGATGTTCATAGGATCTGAAATTCTTACCTTTGAAAAAACTTAATGGAGCATAAAATGAAGACAATATTAAGTGTTAATAAAACTAATTTTAGTGATAAATTATTTGTCATTGTTAGATGTCATATCTCTAGCTGTGTTTTCTCCACTGAACTGTCTTGGCACATATCCTAGTTTCATTGTGGTTTTGAAATAATTATTGTAATTTTTAAAAAATCATTATTTTTATCTTAATATTGAGTGTAAAAAAGTAATGATTGATAAGTTCAGAAGATTTGTTGAATTATCTCACCATTCATTTATTCATTTATTGAGCAAGGGTCTTTCAGGAAGCACTTGTGTGCACCATGGGGTCTGGTCTGCTGCTGTAAACACAGTAGTGAATGAAGGAGACCCAAGCCTTGTCCTTATGGAAATTACACTGGGATCTTCCATTCCTCATGCTAACAAAGTTCACTGCAGATTTTACAGACAAGAGCTTTGGTCAAATTTTTGTTGTGGAAGAATTTTTTAAAATGTAAGAAAAGTGTACATTTATCAATAAATGTAAATGTTCAAGTCTGCACACCCACTTATTTCTTGTTTAAGTATGATTTGTCAAGAAATCAAAGTCAGAACAGTAACAATCAACTAACCATGGTTAGCCCTGCACTTATGTACTCATTTGATAGAAGAAACAAGAGAATAAAATAATCCAGTCTTGCACTATACTATACAGATATGGAAAAAAAGTATCCTAGAATAGGAGAGTAATATTGTGATTGGTGATAAATAAGACTTTGGGGTCCTTATTTCATACATTTTGAATGTTTTATTCAGTAAAGTGAGGAGCTAAGGATTGCACTATAATTGTCTCAGAATCCCCATTCAGATCAAGGGTGGCATGCCATGCTTAGATACCGTGATCCTCATTTTCTTTATGGAAGGATGGTTTGCTTTTCTTTTAAGTTCTTATCTTCTGAATAGCACTGGAAAACTTGTGGAAACACAACACTCAAGGGAACAGGTTTTGTATGTTTAAGAGCTGTCAGTTTGGAAAGACTTGCCACATTTGATAAATTTTCCATTCCAAAATCTTTTTAATCTCCTGAAATCTGGGGATGTCCAGGGCTACTACTTATAAAATATAGGGATTATAGGAGAACAGAATATGCTAAAGGCAATGAAAATGAATAGAGAGGAGACGGAGACAGAGAGAAAGGGCATGCCAGAGGAAAAAAAGATGGGATAGCCTGAAGAAGCGTAAGAAGAGAAAACAAAAGAAAAGGTCTACACTATAAATAACCATGCCATAGGACTCATGTCAGTGAGGATTAGCTGTAACTATGAATAACAGAGAAAGACCCACAAAGTAAGACTCAAACAAAACCAATTTAAAAAATCTCTTACATACAAATGAGAAAACTGTGGCCTGTAGTCCAAATCCAGCCTCAGCCTGTTTTTGTAAATAAAGTTCTACAGATAAACCCATTCACTTATGTACTGTCTATGGATGTTTTTGCTCTATTGCCATAGTCAAGCAGTTGCAACAGAGACTTCATAGTCTGCAAGACAAAATATCTGCTCACTGACATTTGGCAGGGAGAGTTTGCAAAGCCCTTTCTTATATCAAAGTTTAGATGTCCCTTAACCCATTTTTTTAAACTTTTTTTGTAGCCCTTTACCAATTTCTCCCTAACACTCCTCCCCACCCCCAAAAAGTGTTTACACTGTGTAATGATAAAACAACAACAAAAATTTGGGTGTCAGCATGTGTCACCAATTAAAGCTGTTCTTCTCTCCCATCCCCTGGGTATGGTCCTGCATATGTCCCAAGAGGTCATCCTGTCATCAGATCACATTTCAAGCTGGAACCAGAGGGTAAGGAGATGCAAATGACAAAGGCCACCTCTCTCAAATTACATTTCCCCAAAGCTGCCACAGAATCCTTGTAGGTCTATTATTCACTAAAACTGTCACACAGTCACACTTAGCTGCAAGGGAGCTGAGGAATTTTCATTCTCCAGGTGACCAGCACCCCAGGTAAGACAAAGTTTACACAGAGGGAAGCAAATGATGATAGGCAGGGATATGAGGCAGTTAACTGTATTATCTTGAATAAAATTTGTAGACCATTGCCTGATACATCTACTAAGATGCCTGTAGGTGTTGACTAGAGTCTATATAAATAAGAAAAGTCTAAGCTTAGTAGAATAAACCACCAAATAAATATCTCCCATTTGCTACCCTGAATTCCCCGAGAGTAATGTTGTAGCCATACCTTTAACAGTTATATCGGATTATATATTTTCACGTCTTCTTCCAATTTTTCCTGGACAAAAATATGTCACAGAAATACTTGAACATTAGGACAAATTTTAGACTATAATTTATAGAAGCTGGCATATCATTTAGCTAGCAGATCATAGCCATTCCTTTATAAATGTTGGGACATTCTATTATATACTGTGAATATGTAAAAAGAACATTTTAAAAGATAAATTACGAGGACTCTTAAAATATATAATACTTTACAGACAGTCATACTTTACCAGGCTGTCATGATCTTTCATGTAAATACAGACTTAATGTGTTTTTTAAGTGCTGTTTTGTCTTCCTGGCTGACTG
The DNA here is from genome assembly GCF_000696425.1 of Galeopterus variegatus. NCBI lineage: Eukaryota > Metazoa > Chordata > Mammalia > Dermoptera > Cynocephalidae > Galeopterus > Galeopterus variegatus. The sequence goes on from NW_007726500.1 coordinate 557,419, forward strand.
GGACATCTCTTAAGAAAGTCAATGTTTTAAAATTATATTTAGGGAACTGTGAAAGTGACTTCAAGTCCACAGACTTCTGGGAGTAATTGTTGGCTGTTCTATTTGGAGTTGGCAGTTCATGTGAGCAAACACATTCAGGGTCATCCTACTGGCTCCGTTACGTTGATACACAGGTGTCCAGGATGATACTGTACCCTGGGGGGGGGGATGTACCACATAATCAATGCCCTGTCACCTCCAAACCACCTGCTCCTTTGCAAACAGTCCAACATCTTTGGTATGTATGCAGACTTGGCTAAACCAAGTTGGTTGTCTGCACTATGAGTATTTCAGTTTCTTCACCACAGTGTAGCCTAGATCTCTGACTAGTTATTATCTCCAGCACCCAGGTGCTTTGCTTTGTGTAATTTATTCCTGTGTTAAGGTGATGACTGACCAGAAAATCCAAAAAAGAAATATAGACAGAAAAGCCCTTGGTTTCTGCTCACAATGATTATGGCTGAGTGACGCTCTTCTGATTATCTAGTCCAGGAATCAGAATCATTTAGAGGAGAGAGACTGTTTTCTATGATGACCCTGAAATTTGATTGATGCGATCAAGGGTCTAAGCAGGTTTAATAAGTCCATGCACACATGTGCACTAACTCGAAGTGCATGCACATTGTCAGGCTGACTCTGTGCACCAATTGTCTTAAAGACACAGCTTAAGCTCTTCAGGTCATTGACTCCATGGTCTAGAACCACTAAGGAAGACACGACATGATTTGGTACCTCATTCTTGGGCACTGCAACTGACCCGAAACTACATTATTCTCTCACATCTAGAACTTTTTAGGGAGCCTGTATTTAAGACCAGACAATGAAAGCAAATGTGTAACTGAGAGGAAGGCATCTGCCTTCGTAACAAACAGTAGGACCAACACTTCTGCTGTCTGAGGCCAAGTTCAAGCACCACGAGGTCAAGTACCAGGTGAAGATTACTTTAGACAAACATTCTTTTTTCCTTGAGATCTTGGATTCTGCACTGGTCTTCTGTTCTCAATTAAAATAGCAAACTGTCGAATTTCATATAAACTCCCCAGAGGGAGGGTAGACGGCTTCTGAATGCCTTTATTTACCACCGTCTCTCTGAGGACTAAAATCTCCATTAACTTGCTGGTCATGAGAGGCCTGGGGAGGGCGCAGAAGCTGCCGTGGGTTCTTTGTCTGTCCTGGTTCTTGCTCTCTGGTCAGCCTTTTCATCAGACACTCGCACTCCAGCAGCCTGTGCTCTTGACCAAGGATGAGTTTGTTCTCAGGCTCCTGCTCCTCTCCAGGGCTGACACTCCGGCCCTGTTGCTTCCCTCGCATTTTACCCACTGCCTTGAAGGGAGCTTCCGGTGTCTTCCTTTATTCCTTCTTCTGTATTTTAAAATGCACCTGCCCCCCTTCCTTCCAGCTCACTGAAGTGCACACTTTACGTTCATTTCATAATTATATATATGTATACACACACACACATATATATATATATAAATTATATATATATACACACACACACACACATATATATATATATAAATTATATATAATAATTTCAAAATAACCCAGGAATCAGTGTTTATGTTGAATTTTAGGAGACTTCATCTTAAAGTTTTGAGGCAGAGGCTTTTACACCCACATTCGTTCATAATTTATTAAGAATGCTTTTCAAGACACAAAGACAAACCTTTAAAGAAAGCAAGGATAAAATGTCACTGAGGAGAGCAAAGTAAGAAGTAGAAAATGAACCCCGTCCTCTCAGGATCCCAAATCTAAAGGTGTAACTGCAATGACAATCCTTTGCGGGAAATAGGAAATGCTGTGTTCTGAAGCCTGATGCGTGAACAACAATAAAATGAGAGTTAAGTTTTTAATAAATCTCTTCTCCTTCCCAAACACTCCACCGTGCAATGGGAGCAAATTAAAGAGGCATGGGTCCTTATGCATCCCAGAAGCGAGGACAGGATCGTGCCTTTGAGCTGAGGTGTCCCGGAGAGAAGCGTGGCGTCTGCCGTGGCTTGCACCCAGCCGACTGGCCAAGGCGGCTGTGCTCCTGGAGTGGCTTCTGAGTTTCCAAGTGCTTTTTCAGAGCTGAAGCCGCATGATAAAGTGCTGCTCTTTCACCAGAAAGAATGTTTGCTTACTATTTCATCATCCCCTGGAGGCGCAGAGAAAGAAAATAGCACATCAGTTGTCTTTATGACAGGATGAAAATGGGAACATCATATTTCAATAACACAGTGCGGTGCGTGGCCCCATCGTCCCTGGAGGCGCAGAGAAAGAAAATAGCACATCAGTTGTCTTTATGACAGGATGAAAATGGGGACATCATATTTCAATAACACAGTGCGGTGCGTGGCCCCATCGTGCCGTGAGTTATGGACTCTTGCTCACTCTCGACTCTAAGTTAATATTATCTCCCCGGGATAATTAGAGTGAAGTTCAATTACTGACCCTGCGTTGCCGTGTGGGCCACACCGTGGGTTTTGACACAGCATTTTGCACATTTATCTTTCCACCTAACGCGCTAAATCTGCATCGCGGTGGTGATTAATCTTGCAGCGCCCCTGCCAGCGTGTGCTATTCTTCTTGCGTGGACGGCCCGGTCCCTGGGGTCCCGGAGCACAGTATGAGCAGGTCTATTATGCTGTGTTTTCTGCCAATTTATGTTCCTCTTTGTTTTAGGTGACTGTGGTCACTTCTGGAGTTGGGTCACGTGAGCGCTTCCCCCAAGGCCATATGGTGCCAAGCACAGCCATGTCTGTCCCCCATGGCCTTGTCTTTGTGAGCCGCCCACAAACTCCTACTGGAAGCCAGTGGTGACTGAGACCAGGCTCGTTAACCTTCGGGAAGTGTCCATAGTGGCACCACCTCCTCAAACACCCATGGTCACTTTCTTTTCTTGGGGACACAAAGAGGACCCCACCCCAACAGCCTGGCACTATTCAGGTTTCCTAACTTAGGAAGCATGGGGTGGGGAGGTCGGGAATGATAATCCATGGGGCATTGTGTTAACAAAGCTGCTGAACAGCCATTACTATATCAAGTGACTTCTATTTGAAAGCCACACATTTATTACAACTTGGGATTCACAAGAGCTGAAGAAATGAAAACACTGAGAATATGAAAATATCGAGCCCCAATATCTTACAGCATTTTCTTTTATTTGCTCTCAAATGCGTTTTCCTCAGTCTGGGGCTGGCAGCTGAGAACTAAGGGCTCGACCCCTGTGGCTTTCAGGGAGACCAGGGGTGTGTTGGGAAGGAGAGAGCAGCAGGGAGACAGCCCCGGCACCCAGGCCACACAGCTTCACAGTGACATTTCGTCCACTGCTTTCCTCCCTGTGTGTGACTTGAATGGTCATTTTTGAGACCTGACTTTTAGAGAAGAAGGGGAGGGTTGTAGTCTTGGATATAACACACTTATCACTGACGTTCTGCCCGCCAGTGTGTAGGATGTTGGGCAGATGCCGCGAGAGCTGCAGGCCCAGCCTTCCTTCTGGGCCCAGATGAATACGGATTTGAATCTCAGGCTCTAAGCCACACTTTCCTCACTGATAGAAACATCTGAAGCCACCTTGTAATGACCTCATCGTGGGTTCATCGACGATGACTGAAGAGCACTGAGTCCAGCCCTGCTGCATAGCAGATGCTTGGCTAAAGTGTGTGCTTGTCCTCGTCACACGTAGGAGACATTTCTTCATTCCGGAGTCCCTTTCACCCTGCTGCAGACCATCTCTATCAATCTATCAGATTAATGTCTCAGATGATTTGCCTATGGGTACCCACATGCAACATGGCTTTTTCACATTTTGGAATAATTTGGAAGAGCTCATGCTTGTTTTGGTAAATGTTAGAGCTCTTTTTATCATCCCCATGGACATTTTAAAATAATTACTTATTACTTTATATATTGCAATGGAGCATGTTGTTAAGCTGATTGTCCCGCTTCTCCCTGAATTCCCTTCCTAGGTCTCGGCTGCAGGGCCAAGTTGTAGGGTTGGATTCGAGGTGCAGAACCACAGCAGCTGTGTTGATGCCAGGGGGAGAACGGTCTCCCCTGTCCACGTCTTGTCAGAGGCTTAAGGGAGACGGCATGGGACAGATTGAAAAGAACAATCTTTCTTCTCATACTGGAGGAATAAGCTCTTCCATTACTCTCTCTTCAATATGACAGGCAAGACTGAGACCGATGCCTGATTAATCACTATTTTGCTCATCGCTGTCTGTTTCGTAGAGAGCAAGTCATGCCCACAACAGCAAGACGAAAGCAGCAACTCTCACCCCAGGTCCTGGCTTTGGAGACAGATGCTGGTCCTGCCTTATGGAGGCTGAATGGGGGCCCTTGGAAAGATACCGACTTTGTTCCCAGGGGCAAGATGCTGGCCTGGCATGAGTTCTCTATGCTAACAGGCAGCAGATATGCACAGGAAATTTAGTCATTGACCAAGAGACTTTAAGATTGCTTAAATCTGGTTACCACCTGGTCAGTACAGCCAAAGACTCTGGTAGCCAAGTGCTGATTCTCAAATGCATCTGTGACATGTTCCACAGAACCATGTTGCAGTATCAGAAATGATCCGTTTGCTTCAGAAGCGAATGAACTAAGTGGAAATGCTTGCATCTAATTCTTTCTGGAAGCAGGGTTAAAAACAGAGGCAGCTCCTAAAGCTCTCCCCTGGGAATCTTTTCTTTGCAAAATTATACTCGGTATCAAACTCTTTTGACGTGGAGAGGATAAAAGACCTTAGTAAGCACATTGGAAGTTGCAGGTGAAATACTGTAAGTACTGATGACAGCCATGACAGATGAGTGAAGGCAGAGAATCTTTCAAACTTAAAAAAGAAATTGCCTGGTGGACTTGACACAAGCATGGGAGAGTTTAACTTGCAGGAAAGGGGAGGCGGGGTGTGCATTTTCGCCTGCAGGAACCCCACGCATAACAATGAGACAGATGCTCCAGCTGCTCCTCCAGTGTGGCTTCTTTTCCATTTGTCTTTCTATCATCAGATGAAATGAGACCTGCCCAGGCTCCTTCCTCCTCCTGAGCTGTGCGAGCCTCCACATGGATCCGGTTATTTTGCAAGATGTGAGCTACCTTTTTCCTCTATCCACTCCATTCTCAAGAATAGACACAATTAGCCATTTTCTGTTTGAAATCCTTTGTCCAGGTGTTAGCCTGCTGCTTTGACCAAAAATGCAACCTTTTTTTTTTTTTTTTTTTTTCAGTTTCATGAAGAACAACATCTGTTTTCGTTCTAAAACTGTGCTCGTATTCCATCCCATAAGCTGTCCCCGGGGTTCGCTTCGGCTGTACTTTGAGTTCTCGCTCAGCACATTTCCTTTCCGAATCAATAATATAATATTTGCACTTTTTAACATGAAACAGAAAACTTTTCTTTTTGCGCTCATGTGTTGTTGTGGTTTCTGCTGGCAGCCAGGCCAGTCGAGCAGCAGAGCCAACTTGGACCCAGAGTATCTTGAACCTAAAAGGGCTCCTCACGTGGGGGCCACAAAGAGCAATCTCAGTTTTCAGCTGGCCCCGTGGGGCCCGTCCTTGTATTTATGTAACTATGACTGCATGGGCTTGCTGCGTCCATTGAACTCCGACTGAAAGCTCACATGGCTCTTGCACAATCCCAGTGCCTTCCAGTGGGGCAAGCAGTTCTGGGAGGGGTGACACATTGTGACATTTCCTGTGGAATTTGGACTAACACAGGCCAGCAAAGGGACTCAGTGACTTCCCCGGATCATCTCAAGCCTTGCTTACCTTGCCCCTGTGTTACCTGCAGACTTCACTGGACTGGGAGCAGAGGGAAGGAAAGTTAAGAAAAAAGAAGAGGAGAAAGAAAGAAATTAAGGAAGATGGAAATCAGTGGAAGTCAGGCAGGATGGAGGAATCGAGGGAGAGCATCATTACCCAGCAGAGGGCCTATTCTGGAGAAATTGATGCCTACCTGGACACTGTGGTAAGTACCAGGGTCCCCAAAGGACCAGAAGCTCCCTAATGTCACACTTTGACCCTAAGTTACTTCGCGGAGTTGGCTGTCCTCCTGTGTGGAGAAGTCCTTTCTGCTAGCCATTCTCCCTGACCTTGGCAGGTGGGGTGAAGAACAGGCTGATGGTGGGTAAGCTGAGTGCAGAAAGGGCCACCTTGCTGCCCAGCAAACCCCACCGCCTTGGCTCTGGGTGCGCAGCTGGACTGCAGCACAACCACCTCCTCACCCGCACCCTGCAGTTAGCTGTGACCAGCGGCTGGGTCTTGGCCGTCTACATGTGGACAAGGCAGCACGAGACCCTTCTAGACCTGGCCCCAAATTCCTCCCAAGCAATCTTCCCAGATTGCTTCTCCCCCAGGTGCCACTTATGCTATGCCCAGGGTCACCGTGGATGGCAGATGCTTCTAGCTCCGCCCCAGGGACTATGTGGACAACTGCCCCCAACACCCAGCCACTTGATTGGGTTTACGTGTGTGAGAAATAATGCCCTAAAGAACCAAGCCTGGGATATGTAATTGCAGCTAGAATTATATTAGTTAAAGCAGGTGTCTGTGCCTCCTTCCACCAACTCTCTTCCTGCTTCAAGAGCCTGTCCCCCAAATGGAGCCCTTGTTTCTGAAAAAAAATATATATTTTGAAAACTTCTTCTAACAGTTAATTTTAAGTTTGTTATGTTCCTGATAGCAAGTAAGGTAACTGAAGGGAAACAAAATAAAAACTACTGTTATTATTGGCAGAATTAGCAGAAATCGTACCTTAGCTCTCAACTAGACCTTCCTAAAATCTTCATTTTCTTTTCTCCCTCTCATTTTTTAAAACTAGAAATATGCTTATTTAATGCAAAATAAGACAATGTAAATTTTATGCTAACTTTAAAACCTACAAAATATGACATATATGTATAGAAACATACATAAGCTGACAATTTAAATCACGTATCTGAGGAATATAAACAGCAGCCTCAGGGTGGTGGCGTCCTGTGAGAGGAAGGCAGGGGCCTGGACGAGGAGGCAGGTACATGCGTTCACTGTGCTTTTAGACTTTTGTGTCTAAGAAAGAAAAGAACACATCCACTTCTACAGAAACATTATTCACAATGACCAAAAGGTAGAAGCAACCCAGTGTCTGCCCATAGATAGAGGAAGGGGCACAGAAATACAATGAAATATTACTCAGCCTTGAAAAAGGAGGGACATTCTGACACATGCTACAACATGGATGAACCTCAAAGACATAATGTTAAGTTAAATAAACCAGACACAAAATGACATGACTCGGCTTCGAGAGGTACCCAGAATAGCCAAATTCATAGTCAGAAAGTAGAGTCATGGTTGCCAGGCACTGGGGGGCCAGATGATGGGTACAGACTTTCAGTTCTGCAAGATGAAGAAAGTTCTGGAGATGGATGGTGGTGATGTTCGCACAACAATGTAAACGTATTTGACACCACTGAACTGTAGCTCGTATTGATTTCTGTAATTTATAGTATATTGAAGGAGAATAAGTGGACTTTACGGGCAATTAGAACTCAAGAAAGCCCTGTGTCCTTCCACACTGAGCCAGTGGGTCATCTCTAGCCAGATGCCAGCTACTTCTTTGCAAGGGACTCTCCTGAGGACTGTCATAGGGCTTCCTAGCTCCCTGCCACACTGTCTTGGGATTATGCATAGAAGGGTTCTCAAGAAATGTTTACAGACCAACTGACAGCATATGTAAGTAAATAATTCCATTCATATGATCTAAACTAAAATTCCAGCCTCTTGAACCCAACAGAAACACCTTCTTCAAAACAGATGTATCACAGGCTTTTCCTCAGTCTGTGTTTTGTTTTCATTTGAGTTGATTTTGTCTTTGCCAGGCCACAATGATGAGGGAGGTGTAAAGCGACATCCTAGGTGCGTTATCACTGGGCACAGAGCCAGCCGGTTCAGGGAACACAAAGCAAAGCCTTGTCCTCTCTCGGTGGGCCTGCTCTCCCTCGGTCCCTTCCCCAAGACAGAGCAGCTGCATCTGCGTTGGGAGGCCTGTGGATTTCGCCAGGTCCTCCAAGAACAGGCTGCAAGTCTGCTCTCCTGCGCTTTGACGCTGGCCAGGCTGGCATGTGCTGTGCACCCCTGAGCACCAGCAGCAGGAACAGCATTGCCACCTAGCCCTGAGTCCCCAGCCAGGCTGGGGTAGCTGGAGAGGCTGCCTGTCCTCTGTCCTTCAGCCATCGCCTTTCTTCTCTTGCTGTCCCCAGGATGGCTCCACCAGCAGGACCGAATCTCGCCTTTCAGACTTGTCTGCACTGTCTAGTGACCCATCCATGTGCTTCTGCGACATGCTGGTCTCCTTGCTACTTCAGTTACAAAAACTCGATCCTTACTTGTGTTCGTGTGGCTTTCCACTTTCAACAATCTGACATCTTTGGACACTGTTAAGTGAGTGAAGACTTGAAACACCTCAAAATGAAGCACAAATATGGCAAACAGGCATGTACTCAGTGTCACGGGGTGACTGTCATGCAGGATTTGTTCCTAATTTTCCTTTCCACAGGACAAAGTGCACGTGTGGGTGCACAGGGAAAGCTCAGTAGAATTGCTCATCTCCGAAGTTGGAAAGGACTGCAGAAGTCGAAGAAACGTTTTGCAAAAACAGCAACCTGAACGTTAGAATTTCTACCTATTCATACCATTCCTTATTTTGAAGAATTTAGCCACATTAGTACGTACAACTTCCATAATATTTTATAAGTAGAGCACACAAACTCCTGGGAAAGAGTTCCCTAATGTTAGGAAAGGATGCTTGATTTGGATACAGTTAGAACTTCCTTAAAACTTTGAATGAAATTTAGACAAAAGGACCCATAGTTTCATTATTTTTCTTTTCCTGAATTGCTCAGGCTCTCTCTTCTGGTCTGGATTAGGTGTTAAATTATTGAAGGATTCAGAGGGAGGCTGTTCCAGAAGCCGGAAGGATTAGAAATCTCACCAAAAAATCTACTTTGGTGCAATTCCCAGAAAGATTTTAGAGCCTGGAGAGGTTTATATAGTTGGCTAAGTTTGGGATAAACATCTCCAAAATGTTGGGCGTGTTTCCAAACTGAAATGAAATTTGAGGTCCACCCATTTCACTAGTTATTAAGATAAAGAGAAATCCCTTGTTGAAATTGGATTACATAATTGGTAGTTTTTGCCATTGCTAAAACAGATATACCCACAAATTTCATGCCTGTCTTCTTTTCTATGTCCAGCTGCTGGGGGTGGGAGGGGGAACTTCCTCCATCCCTTGACTATTTATTCAGTGTTGTCACCACTGAGACTGCCAGCGTTTGATAATATCAATACAGAGTTTGGAGTAGGCCCAGGGCCCAGGTAGGAGTAACGGGCTTTTCTTGTTAGAGTCTGACTTGCAGGACCTAGGAATTGAGCAGGACATGACATTTTGCGCATGGCTCTATTTACTGACTTTAGGCTCAACTGTGAGTTAACAGAAAAAATATAAAATGAGACATCATAAAGCACTGTGGATTGTCTCTCCTTAAAATGCAAAGGCACATAGGGTTTCCTGTGTTTTATTTCCACTTGCAAAGGCCTGGGTGCACACCTGTACAGCTTCTAACTACTTTCATTCTTGGGCTGAAATAGGACCACAGAATCACCAGTGTTAGCTGAGAAATAACACGGAATGAACAGCATTTGGAGTTCATATTTTAAATCATCATAGACTCGAAGAGTTGATGGAAGCTGAGTGGTCTTTCTAGCCCAACCCACCGACCTGTGGGCCAATTTGTTCCACACCGCTGGACGACGGGGGTGGCCCACACTCTCAGCTCCTCCTTGGAGTGGGGACTTATCCCACGACCTTATCCTGTTACCCCGCTGTTACAGGAGAAATGCTCACAGTGAGTGGATGATCTGATCTCTGTTACCACGTTCAAGACAGTCAATATTTTTGAGGCAACTTCACCTCTATGCTAACAAAATTGTCTGAAAGAAATAGAGCCTCCTCTTCTGTGGGAGAAGAGGCTCTTGGGTCTGAGAGTTTCTTTCCTGTCTCTCCACCCTCTCTTTACAGTAGGTGCATGAACACCCCAGATTATAGACGTGTCAGCAGAAGGTCATGAAGAGCCTGTTTTATTTTCTTCTATTGTGTGAGATAGATTAAGATCTAGTCTGAAAGAAAATAATCTAAGGTAGTATAATTTAAGAAAATTGGAGAAAAGAACTTGAATTGGTAAAGACCACCCATTTACAAAGTGGGAAATTCCAAAGTAGAAAACACAAAAGTTTGGTGCAGATAAAAAAAAACACAGGCCATATTTCTTGCTGTTTTCATTTGCTTCTTTGTTACACATACAAAATAAAATTAATGACATAAAGACTGAAAAAGAATAAAATAGCCATAGTTCTAAGGTAAATCACACCATGACATTTGTGATTAAACCCCCTCATTTAAATATGAACTATTACTGGCTGCTGGTTGGCTCAGTTGGGTAGTGCTCAGCCTTGTAACACCAAGGTCAAGGGTTCAGTCACCAGAAAAATAAAAAAAAGAAATATAAACTATTACAAACCCAAGTTGTGTCAATATCAATCAAATACATCATAAAGCTGAGCTCTCAAAATATAGCCAGATAAAATTCAGTCGATTAGAGCACATAAAAATTAAAAAATGAAGAAACTACTCACAGAAGTAAGAACCAAAAGTAAATATTTGAAAGCATAATTTGGTAAATCAGGTGGTGTGGTTACTATAGCATCCGTCAGGTAAACACCTTTTAAATGCTACTTGGCTACATACTCTGTAAAGGAAATCCTCACTCTTTAAATCCATCCATTCCACACCATAACCCATCCTTGGTTTCTCCCTCTTTATTCATTCGTTGCTGAGTTTAATTGACTGTATGCCTCTGGGCTAAAACCTAGGTTACCTTTCTCTTCTCTTCTCTGAAATCCTCCGCACCTATCGGTAGTACCGATACAGTCGCTGGCCTCTGCTTATTTCCCCGATGCTCCTGGAAGCCAGGTCCTCTTCGGGCTAAAACCTAGGTTACCTTTCTCTTCTCTTCTCTGAAATCCTCCGCACCTATCGGTAGTGCCGATACAGTCGCTGGCCTCTGCTTATTTCCCGGATGCTCCTGGAAGCCAGGTCCTCTTCGCACACATCTTATGACATCCAGCTCAGTATCCAGCTCTCAGAAGAGGCTGGATAAAGAGCCACGAATGTTCTGTCAGGGCTTAGAGCACTTCTGGAAAAACAACTCCACCCACAGCTAATGGTGACAGCCCACTCGCCCATCCACCTGGTGGTGCCAGGGTTTCAGTGGCACTCGAAGCCAGTCTGTCCACGGTGCTGTGCCATGCCTAGCAGTAATTAATTCTCTCTCATCTCCTCTCAGGAGAGGCCTTTTAAATTCCAGTTCATTTATGAATTTTTCCTCTCCCAAAATGCCCAGAAAATGGAAAGAATGAAGATTCCCAAAATAGTTAGCACCCATGGTCATCAGTCAAAGACTACCTACAATCAATTATTTAAAGTGTATTACTTCCTCAGGAACAGAGACCCAAAACCACAGGGGTGTCTCAGAAGAAGGGATTTAGGGGAGGCTACATATAAGGTTTCAGAAGCTGGGTCTACTCAGGGCATAGCCTGGCAGACAGTGGACAGAATTTGTAAATCAGGTGCTGCTGGAACAGTCTATTTTTAGAAAGCATAGTCTGTGCAGTTATTTGTAGATGACTTTGTGGCCTTATCTTGGAATGCTGAGTCAGAATATAAAGGTGTTAAGGTGTTTGAGTTCTGATGGCCTGTGATTAGTATCATGGGTCTACCTTGCAACTCACAGTGCAGCCTGTTTAGAAACACTGGGGTTTCTGTTTCAAATCCCAATTCCCCCTCACAGCCAAATTTTCAGCAGTAGGGACATTTTTTACCTTATCACATCAGAGTTTTGTTTTGCACTATAAATTTGAGTTGCTAATATGTCTCAGTACCTTTTGGAGAGGCTTGTCACAAAGTACCTGCTAAATCCAGACTCCTCTGTGAATTTCAGCATCCTCTGGTCTTTGCTTTATTTCCCAAAGTTAGAAATTTCAAAGGCACCAAGCCCATTGTTCCTCAGGCAGGATTGGCAATGAGCTGTCCTTTGGAATGATTTTAAAAACTTCTTCTATAGTAACTACAACTCCAAAACACTTACCCATCTTTCTCGGTTTCTTATAGAAGATTGGACAAGAAAAATATATGGTTCAATTTGCCTTGAATATTCAGCATTCTACTTTATAAATAGGGGTTATTAAAATATTATCTTAGAGATTGAAACTAAAATTGTGACTTAGAAACATACCAATTCAGAATCTAACTTCATATTTTCTGAACTCCTAACTTATTACACATACATTGACCTTAGCACTAGTAATCATACTAACTGAGTTTGCCTGTCAATTAAAGCCTTCTGATTGATAATTTATACCCTGGTCAGAAAGATATTATTACAAAATTCAGAGTCTGCTGATATGGCAATATAGGTTGATAACATATATTGTAATTTTTCTCAAAATCTTTCATATCTCAACAAAACAAATAGAGAAAGCAGCTGGCATGAAAGTGGAAACAGTCTTACCCCTGTCCTCTTTACAGAGCAAATGTGCCACCCTCTGCCAGATCTTCAGAGGACGTTGCTTAGGAAGATCAGCTCTGCAGCTGCCTGCCTTCTGGAATCGATACCCCACTTATCCCAAGGACATATTTTTAAGAATATTTATTTTATTGATTTTTTCAATGTCTTATAACCAAGAATCATCCATAGTAGTCTTGCTAACAATAGTCTGCAGAGTCTGTAACACCATATAACTTTTAAGAACAGTTTTAATGCAGGAAGGGTGCCCAGACTAAGGGGAAATGGACAGAGGCAGAAAGTCCAGGGGACCCGTCAGCTGCCTGGTGATAGACTGATCCCACTTCGAGAAAGTGCAGTTTTGTTCAGACTCATCCAGGACTCTCTCACCTTTCAGTGAGGGTTTAGTTTGCTTTGGATAATGAATGCCACTGTGGCTACGTGCCTGAGTTGAAAGACTGCATGGAGTCCCTGTCTACCATCAGAGCCAGGGAGCTGTGGAACATTCGAGGAAAAGGGGTGTGTCTTGCTTTGGAAATACCGCGTATGAGTACCGTGAGCTGCCATCAATTACAAAGACTCATCATGGAGTCCCTGTCTACCATCAGAGCCAGGGAGCTGTGGAACATTCGAGGAAAAGGGGTGTCTCTTGCTTTGGAAATACCGCGTATGAGTACCGTGAGCTGCCATCAATTACAAAGACTCATACAGGATTGATGCAAATAATCAAGCTATCTCTCGATTTTGCACTTCACCAAGTGACTGGTATTGTTGTATTTCAGAAAATTGAATTCAGCTTTATGAAACATATGTTGAAAAGCTGTACACTTTCAATAATTATGCTATAACATCCCTGTTTTTATGCAAAGCTAACTAGATATTGTCATATTAAAATAGCAAATCCAATTCATTTCTTATGAAACACATGTTTTAAAAAAATAAAAGGAACACTTTAATTATTTCAGGAGTGTTCAGGCCAGCTCGCCAGCCGACTGGATATTGCATTTGTTTAAAACTCAATCATGCAAAATGAAGACTCGATTTGAAAAATTTTAATAAAGATAACCAGCCTATCATGATATCATTTGAATGCTAATCGGCAGTCCCATTCAGCAGAGGGAGAGCAGTGTCAACTTCGCTGGAGGCTCTTTATTCTGCAATAAAAACATTTACATTCTAATGATTTTATTAAAGCGCGGGAGCTGTCAGCAGCCCCAGATGACTCCCTGCAAACTCCATCAGTTATCAACTCCTATTGACTTTATCAAAACCACCCAGTGGCGAGCCTGCGCCACAATGACACGTCTGCGGCTGCCGCGCTGCTATTTAATCATTCCTTCTCCAGCATTGTTCTGCCTCCAGAGCATAAATAAGAGCTTCAAATAACCCCAGAGTGCTCCTGACAATGAAACAAAGTATCCGCCCTATTTATCTTTCCCACATTCTTCAGGAACCATCTTCCCCGTGCCTGCCCCCCCACCCCCCGCCTTTTATTTTGCTGTTGTTGCGGACACTTAATTCTTTTTTTTATTTTATTCACTACCCCTATCACCAGTCGACAGCTCTCTATTTTTTCTTCACCCTGAACAGCAGGGCTCAGGAGGGAGCGAGGCAGAAAGGTGACCCTGCTGGTGGTGGGGAAGTGATAGGCTGGCCCCTGGGGACCGCGGGAGTGGGGTGCTGCTGGCTGGGTGGCACAGGGCCCTCAGTGGGAGGGGGCTGCTGTCTTTGTCTTTGTCACACAGCAGTGACCGTCGTGGGAGAGGGGAAGAGAAGGTGGGAAGGATCCCAGGCTCTGTGTGTCTGCTGCCCACTGAAAAGCCACTGAAAGCATGTGCTTGTTGGAAAAGACCAGAGGTTCTGTCTGTCTTTCTGCTGCTTTGTTTAAATGGGTAGCACTCCATCCCGAGTGTGAATAAGTAGTGAAATCACATTTGGATTCATTTAAAAAGTATCCTGCCCTCTCCCCCTTTTTACCTTTCTTGAATAAAAGCAAGACATTCAGAATAAAACCAAGACAACCTTCCCAGGAAAACATCGAACTGGAAATCTTTGTGGNACATTCAGAATAAAACCAAGACAACCTTCCCAGGAAAACATCGAACTGGAAATCTTTGTGGGAGTTGTGCAGAAACAAGCCCTTTCCTTGTTATAATGTGGAAGTAAATTACTTCAGATTAGTGGGAGTTTATCCCCACTGTACAGCACACTGACTTTCTTCTTCTTTTAACCTCGAGGTGTTTTAAAGGAAATCTAGGTGAAATAGATGATGCATTTCCCTCTCGACAATCAAACCTAGAGAGTGGGGTGGGTGAGTCGCCCTGGGAGCCCCTTGCCTGGCATCTAGTAGGCACAAAACAGTATTTAAAAAAAATAAAATGGCTGCCTAGATATTGGATTTAATTTAAACGCGCACGATGGCTTTGATTCATCATCCTGAGATTGCCTGTGCGATGGTGTGATGGTAAAACCCAGATGGGCCTTTGCTGCCAACCAAGTAGGTGGGTGAGTCGCCCTGGGAGCCCCTTGCCTGGCATCTAGTAGGCACAAAACAGTATTTAAGAAAAATAAAATGGCTGCCTAGATATTGGATTTAATTTAAACGCACACGATGGCTTTGATTCATCATCCTGAGATTGCCTGTGCGATGGTGTGATGGTAAAACCCAGATGGGCCTTTGCTGCCAACCAAGTAGTCTTTTGTCCTCCTAACGAGCTGCTCTTTATTTGCTAACAGTAGAACAACCCTTTAACGAAACTCTTTAGGACTGTGCAAAATCCAGCCGACAGGTATCCACTGTGTCCCTCCCCGAGAACCTCTGCAGGCAAAGGCGGTTATGCCCGGACTCGGCAACTGCACCTTCCTGCCAGGAGGCCGCCTGTCACCGTGCTCCTTCTCACAGTGCCTGGGCCTGCTGTCTCTGATCACCACCCACTTCTCACCACACCCATTCTGTTCTCCAGGAGACTGACATCTCCACCGGCTGGGAACCAGACCCAGCGGCTGTCAGCAATGGTTCACCTGGGGTAGTGGCCTGCTGGCACCTGAGGGCAGAGCTTGGCACAGGAGGCCCCACCACCTTGCAGCCTCTGATCAGCCTGAGGAGAGGATGAAGCCCCCCAAACGGAACCACAGTAGAGTGAACCTCACGGTCAGAAGATCCTAATTACCTCTGATTATTGTCCCAAACATGCATTTATTAGGAAATAATAGAGCACGGTGCAATTACTTAAAACAAATTTTGATTTCAGTTAAACCAGGTAAGTGTAACTTTTCAGGGAAGTAAAAGCACCAGAAACATTTAAGTGGGCCCATTATAGTGGCAAGTAATTATTTTTCCAATAAAAGATTAATAATATCATTTGATCTTCACATACGTACAACACTGTCTCAGATACTTCTGCGCATGGTCCCATCTCTTTGTCAAAGGAGGGTTGCGGGATACAAGAAGAAAAAACAGCTCGTGTGAGGCCAATTGCAGCAGAACCATGAAAAACATTGAAATGATTGTTTTGATATCTCATCTTTGCCAAAATAGCTAAAATAAATATGCGCCTCCACACACTGTGAGGAAGAGCTGAGCTGGTGGCAGAAAGCCCCTCTCTATGTGCTGCTCGGATGGCGGTGGTGGTCGACCGAGGGCGTGGATGCACACTTCACGTGCCAAGGCCAGTCCCCGTGGCAGCCTCTGAGCCCCGGGCCCAGCTCCATCTCCTCTGAAATCGGACAATAAACCATCCTAACAAATTAACAGAATGGGATGTAAAGGATCTTTGACAACTCTAGTCGTTATAAACACAAAAAGCATTACTTTTGCTGAAACAAAGCCGGCTGGACTCTGGCTGGCTCCCGGACCCCCTGCCAACTGCAGGCTGTCCCCTCTGTGCTCCGGGATGGGCTTCCTCTTGCTCTCCCATAGGCCCTGGTTACCTTCAGTCTGTGCTGATAAGGAGAGGGGGGGTGCTGGGGTGGCCACACTGGGGGTCCTAGAGGGTGGTCCACGTTTCTGTCCATGATCTCATTTATACTGGTCCTGCTCTCCAGCAAAAGTCTGTCCCAGAGACCAAGGGGACTGATTGTTAAGGAATCTAAATCTGGTGCCAGCTGGGTGAGGTCCCACACAAGACCTGCTACCCTGGCCATCTGCCGTCACAGGGTTGGGGTCAGCTGCACTGACCGGGGCCCCCGGAGCCCTGTGCTGTGGCGCAAGCCCGCCCAAGGCAAGCTTCTCAGGAGCGGACTTCTGCATACCCCTGGGACATTTCACCTTCGAGACTGTTTCTGAGTCATCTCAGGAAGATTGCTTTGCTGGTTTGTGGCACAGTGTCCCTGTGGATAAAACAGGAGGTCTCCATCCTCACCTGGGAGACACGAGGTAGGATACAGCTTTGTGCACACAGAGGGGAGCTCTGGCTTGATGGAAGGCCGATGGAAATCTGAGAGCATCCAATCACCAGTGTGGACTGTGATCAATTATAAAGCAAACCCTGTGGTTAGATGGCCCAGAATCACTAAAGTGAGCAATCCACTGGACATCCCACAGCAACTCACGGAGAGCGACTGGTGGTCACACCGAGGCAAGCTCAACTCATGTTTAGAAAACAGTGCATTCTTTTATGGCCACCTGCTATTTTGGCATCTTTGCTCAAATGTCACCTCTTTCCGTGCAGTTCAACTTTGAGTCTGGCCTTTTAGTACTTTAAAAAATATTGCTTTGCATATGTCAAGACAAAAGATAAATATCTCTGCCTAGTCAATTTGTTATTTATATATTTCTTTCAAGAAGTCAAATATCAAATCACACTGAAAACAGATTTGCAAGCTTGTGCTGAAAAAGTATTTGAATATTATAGTATTATGCATTTATATGCATTGTTCAAAGGTTTAAAAAGTGCACAGGCTGGGAGTGATTGTTTCTTAACTGCCTAGATCTGGAGATGGAAAAAGATAGGAGGGGGTAGTTCTAACTTCAGATGTCTTTGATATAAGAGGCTATGAAGATTTTGTAATTGGCCCAAATGTGCATCACAAGTACTTTTCAAAGAAGTCTATCTTGTCATTAAAAACAAAGATGGGGTAAAAATGATTCTAGGTGCACATTGGAGTGGAAATCTCTATAGTGTCACACAGTTCTACATTTTGGAGGACTGATACTGGGACTGTAGTCTTCTTCCGGTGAATCTGTTTCTATCTATCTGTCTGCTGTCTGTCTATCCATCTCTCTACCATCTCTCTGTCTATTTACTATCTGTCATTTATCTGTCATCTATCTATCCATCTACCATCTATCTGACCATCATCTGTCTATCGTCAGCCTACCTGCCATGCATCTAACTCATCACGTGTTCCACAATTGGCAGATGCAAAACCATGTAGTGCACCTCACTTTGTGCAGAGTACGAAACACACTTTCCCTGTGAAACCTGGGATGTAGCCTGGAATTGGAGATGGGAAAGTCGGAGTCAGGAGGCCCGTTCGATTTGAGAATGGAGAGTTCATTTACCCACTGAGGACTAAAAATTAGACAATGCTACTAATACCTTCAGCTACCAATTAGTTGAAAATCAACGAGTTATTCTGATATTCAGCGGCTACTAAATCATCATCCCTTTTTCCATGGCCACAGCTTGTGCCCCGTAGGCAGGTGGGTGAAGAGGTTGGTGGACAGAGGGGGTGAGGGTGATGAAACAGGGCTGTCACCACAGGAGGGCCCTTGTCCACACAGGGCTCTGAGCCAGGCCGGGCATACTCTGTAAATTCTCATCAGCTCCTCTGACATAAGCAAGCCACTACACCTTTAGGATGAGGAAACTGAGGAGCATAGAGGGAAAGCTACGCAGACAGTGCCTGGCTGAGCTGGGGTTGGCCCGGGAGCCTGGGACCAGGGCCGGCCCTCCTAACCCTGCCTTGTGCAGGAGGGAAGGGTCCGACGAGGGAGCCCCGCCCCTGCTCACCGTGCTTGCTTAATTTAGACCTGACGGGGTCAGACCAACCTTCATCCTCCACCCCATCCCATGTTTTGTTTATATTTTTCACTGATACTGACATACTTGACTGCCTAAGTAGGCACCTATCATAAGCCAAGGCAAAAAGCCCTGTGAGTTTTTTCTTCAAGGTCTTTCAGTGTAATATGAAATACATTGAGTGAATTGTATGAATGAAGTTTATAAATGTCATTCCGCACTTTTTTAAACAAATAATAATTTAGCAACTATAATGTGCCAGAACTGGGTTTAAGTAATGCAGACATGCCAGAGAAGATACATTTCCTGCCTGCATCTTATAACTTGTTCTGGAGAAAGACAGCATGCAAACAAATACACACATATAAAACACTACATACGTTAATGTCATTATATACAATAAAATATAAAGTTAAGTAGTGCTAGGTAGAAATAAGTTGTATGAAAAAATAGAACTAGACAAGAGAAATATTCACTCAATACACACATATAAAACACTACATACGTTAATGTCATTATATACAATAAAATATAAAGTTAGGTAGTGCTAGGTAGAAATAAGTTGTATGAAAAAATAGAACTAGACAAGAGAAATATTCACTCTAAGTCCAAGGACATAGAACTTGACAGGTTTTTGATACTCTCTGTGAAAAAAAAAAAAAAGAAATGTTTGGGTTAGATTTTTAGCAGTTTTAAGTCATAGAGCCTAAATCGGTCAGGGTTCTCCAGAGAAACAGAATTACTAGGATATGTATGTATATCTATGAATAGGTATAGGTGGATATAGATAGAGATAGGTATAGAGATAGAGATGATAGAGATATCTCTTTCCTTCTCAAGACAGAGAGAGACTTATTTAAAGAAATTGGCTCATGCAATCATAGGACCTGGCAAGTCCAAAATCTGTTTGACAGGCTGGCAGGGTGGAAACTCCGACAGGGTTCTTACATTACAGTTTTGAGGCAGAATTCCTTCATCTGCAGGAAAATTCAGGTTTTATTTCAAGGCCTTCAACTGATCAGATGTGGCCCACCCATGTAAAGGAGAGTAACCTCCTTTCCGTAAAGTCAATGGACTGTAGGTGTTAACCATGCCTACAAAATACCTCACAGCAACATGTGGGTTAGCATTTGATTAAATAACTAATTACTACAGCCCCACAAAGTTGACACAAAATCTAAACATTTAACTGTGACAAACCCCAAACCCAAATTCCAGCTGACATTGGGATTTCCAGTGGATGAATATACATTAGTACATAAAACTTGACAGGAATTAGGGAAATTTCCAGCTTCTTGGGTGTGTGCTGTAGTGCCAAAGTCAAGGCCTCCTGGAGAAGTAGGTAGCCATTTGAAGCAAGTGACCAGATTATTCGCAGAGTGAGGAAAAAACAAAATAAATTAACAGTGTTCCATGAGAGTGTAAAGAGGTGAGTGCTTGGACCTAAATCTAATCTATACTGTCTATATGTTTTAATGAAAATATCCAACATTCAGTAAATTCTGTTATATTCAACTGTAACTCAAGAGGCATCGTAGTTTTCATTGTGGTTTGTGGATTCACACAATTATATAGGTAATCAGTATTGCCTGTACTCCTTACATCTGACACCCATGACCTTGACTCCCTGATCAGAATACACAGAACAACAGCATCCTGAGGACTTGATTTAAAAATAGCCCACAGATGCCAGGATAGACTGTCAGGACAATTAGCCCCATCACTCCCTGATGGGTGGCCATACCTAAGGGATCAAGCCGTGAAGCTGTGTCACCTTGTGTGGATTTGCACCTGTGAATCCTGCCAACGTCATCAGTGTCTTAGAGAGAATGTGGAAATTATGCCCCTCAAACCTGTTGATTGAGCTGGATATTTATGGATCAAACATAATTTAGGCTGTCAAGCCACTCTAGAAATACAGGGTGGAGATGAATTAACAACACTAAATGCAATTTTCCAGAGTGGAGTCAGCTAGGCTCTGCATATGTTTTTATTTTAATTCTTATTTACCACTTGCCCACCATGTGCAAAGCTGACACTAGGGATGGGGTGGTTTCTGGGCATCAAGTCCTCAGCCATCCTGCAGCTCATGTCACAAGTGCAAGAGAGACATTAATCCTGGAGCAAACATTGTTTCATTACAAGGCTCATGTGTTATAGAGAAGAAACCCAGCCAGTCCAGACAACATTGGCAGGTAAAAGAGGCGGGTGGGGCTGGCACGATGTCAGTATGGGGGAGTGAAGAGGTGTGTGTGACCAAACCACAAGAGCGCACGCCACACCCAGGTGAGGAATCACCACCCAGCACCACCCCTGTTCCCTGAGCCATCCAAAGCAGAGTGGATCTGGATTCTTCTTTATTCGGGATGCCATCGTGAAGTAGACCTGGGAAGACCAGAGCACAATCAGAGCAGGTGGACTTGGGGAATATTTGTCAACAGGACCACTGACAGCATTTATTCTGGAGAGTGGGAGACACCACACTGAGCCATCCAAAGCAGAGTGGATCTGGATTCTTCTTTATTCGGGATGCCATCGTGAAGTATACCTGGGAAGACCAGAGCACAGTCAGAGCAGGTGGACTTGGGGAATATTTGTCAACAGGACCACTGACAGCATTTATTCTGGAGAGTGGGATACACCACGGAGACACCACAGTGCTGCGACCAGAACACGGGCCTTTCCCTGGTAGGGCTTCATGGTGGAGGAACCCAGATCCTTACAGGCTGGACCACATAAGGTCTCCTGGAGAGAGGGCCAACAAGTAGGGACCACTGATAGCAACCTGCCTGGACCCTGGTCTTCCTCCTGTGACACCATCCAAGGGAGGGAGACCACTGAGGACAAGACTGCTTCACCTCGACCCCTTGTTCCATGTAAATTCCCACTCTTAATCTGTTTGTGCAGCTACACCAAAATACCTGAGACTGAGTAATTTGTAAATAGTAGAAATTTACTTTTCACAGCCCTGGAGGCTGAGAAGTCTGAGATGAAGGTGCTGGCGGATTCAGCGTTTGGGGAGGGCTGCTCTCTGCTTCCAAGGTGGTGCCTTGTGGTTTATGTCTTCCAGGCAGGGATGAAAGAGCAAGAGGAAGGGGACCACTTATGCTCACCTCTTTTATAAGACATCAATCCCATTTATGAGGGCTCTGACCCCATGTCTTTCCTTCGAAGGTCCCGCTTCTTAATTATATTGGCAATTAAGTTTCAATGTATGAATTTTGGGAGGAACATTCAGACTAGAGGACCCCCAAAAGAGACACCAAGCAAGGGTGCTGCCGTGTGACACAAGTTTCAGTTTCCACCAAGCCAGGGGGAAAATGATTCACGATGGAGACTGAGTGATTGTGAGCTTCTGGAGAAAGCTACATTTCCTCTGTGGACCCAATGGGTCCTCACCCTGCAAACTGCCACATGCAATCCAGTGGTGTAGAGCTCACTTGAGACTGGATGCCACAAGAGGAGCCTCAGAGGTGAGGAGCTGTGGTAGGAAAGACTCCACGGTCTGTGATCAGTGGACGGCATGTGTGGTCCCTAGAAAAGCTCCAAGTGCTCTTGGGACATGGGCCTGTCCACCTGGACCGAGGACAGTCCTCTGGGTTCAAGGTTCTGGCTCATCTATCTCACAAGCAGTGCCCACCCTCCCACAAGCACTCCCATGTCTCTCCTGCTCCAGGATGGATGCACCTGGCCATTAGCTGCCACCCCCTGCTGCCTCCTTGCCAGGGTTAACATTTGCAACACCCCACACAGTTTTCCACTTCTTTGGACCTAGAGCTACTGTGGGAAGCTCTGTGTGGGAAGCTCCGTGTAGGAAAACAGAAGGTGTGGATGTGTGCTTCTCAAGATCCCCCTTGGCTGCCTTTCTCGTCCCATCTGGTTTGCCAATGCTCAGGTCACTTATGCTTCTAATTTCTTACTAATGGCCACATGCTGCCTTTAGTCTTTTAAGTAAACATTACCCAAGTCAACGAAAAATCAACCCTAGTTCCAACCCACCACTGGTGTAGGAATTCGCACAATGTTTTCTCCCTGTGTGGCTTTGCACTCCTGTGGGAATCTGTCCTCTCCCTGTGGGTCATGCACACCCCGGGCCCCTGACTCAGACCTGTTATCTGGCAGCCACCTGATGGGGCTCCACAAGGACAGAGTCTGTCAGGCACAGAGGCTCGTCCTCCCGTCCGGTACCCCCTACCTGCTATTCAAATGAAGACATTGGCATAGAGGAGCACATTTTTATAATGTGAAGAAAATGTCACAATGAAAAAAAAAAGTCGTATGCACATGAATAATAGAGGGGAAGCTTCAAAACCAGCATAAATCATTATTTTGGCAGGTAATTTTTTATATCTTTCTGTGGTATCTTTTTTCTATTGATAAATTTATCAGTATAAAATATAGACTATTTTTATGAAATGAATACATATGAATTTAAAACAAGGCACAATTATGGAACCACGGCACTACACAAGCAATTCCAGGAAGGAGTTTGAGATGGCTCCCTTTTGATTTAAGGAGTTTATTACTTTTGCAAAAAAAAAAAAAATCTTCAGGGCTTATGTACCCTGAATATCTTAAGCTGGATGGTGATTTCATGTAGAGAAAAATGGCAAAAAGAGAGCCAACTGAAGTTGTTCTGAAGCAGAGACTTGGGTCTCTGGGCTGGTGAATCAGCGACAAAAATAAGCAACTCCTCCAAGAATGAAGCAAGCAGAGACCACGGGAGCAGGCCGATGGGGAAGTGCGCTGCCTGCTTCTCTTTCCATTCCCTGTCTCCCTTTCTTTCTTTCTTTCTTTTTAAAAATGCTTTTTCTTGGACACCTATCAGAGAAGAAATTTTGAAACTTCCTCTACTTGAAAATCACACCAAGTGTGGGGTCAGTCTGACCATTTTCCTCATGCATCATTGTGACCAGGTAGTGCACGTGTGCAGGCATGTGTGCACAAGCAGAGGTGTGTGAGCATGCACAAGGGTCTGTGCACTTGTGTGTGCTCTCCAGTGTGTTGTGTGTGCATGTGAGCCCATGTCTGCATGTGTGTGAGCATGTGAAAGGATGTGTGCACACTCCAGTATGTTGTGCATGCACGTGAGCCCATGTATGTTTGGGCCTGATGTGTGTGAGTGTACATGCAGGGAGTTGTGTGTGTGCTCAGGTGTACATGTGCACCATATACAGGTGAGTTCAGGTGTGTGTGCATGTGGCTTGTGCCAGTGCACACGTGCAGGTGTGTGTGACTGTGCATGTGCCTTGTGCCACCATGTGTGGTGTGTGCTGTGTGTTTGTGCCCTGCCCCTATTTAGCTGTACTGCTCTGCAGAGCTTGCAGAGAAATCTTTTTAGAGAGCAAATCTGATCATGTCAAGCCCCATTAGAGCAGCTCCAGTGACCCTCATCACTGCCAGCATGAAGTCCATGCTCCTGTCACAGCAAACAAGGCCCTCACTCTGCATCTCTTACCCTGTCAGCCGTGGTTACCACTCCTGGCTCTACAATGCAGCTAGCCCGGATTGACCTGGGGGCTAACGACATATAAGCTTCAGAGCTCCCCCATCCCCAGGGCTCTTTGGCTTCAAAATGTTTAAGCCATTTGTTTTTCTCAAAGATTGTGTAAGTATGATGCCCTACAAAGTCTGCATCCATATTTGGCTGTGGTAAATGACTTTATTCCCTGCCCCACCATGTTATATCTCTCCAAACTCTCCAGAATCATCCCTCTACCTGCTGATCTGAGCAAGCTTTCTTCAGCCATGCAAGGGACACACTTCCCTGCACAAGCCCCAGAGAGGCCATCCTACATAACATACACTGCATTACGTGAGAGTTTTGAGGCAGAATTAAAGTATGGATTGGGTCTCCAGAATCATCCCTCTACCTGCTGATCTGAGCAAGCTTTCTTCAGCCATGCAAGGGACACGCTTCCCTGCACAAGCCCCAGAGAGGCCATCCTACATAACATACACTGCATTACGTGAGAGTTTTGAGGCAGAATTAAAGTATGGATTGGGCGGTAATCATACATTTATAACAATGTATTTTCTTTCTATTCTTTATTCCCAACTGACACATAGTTGTAATTAATAAATTGTAATTGGATGAATTAATACAAGATGGAAAGACATTTTGATCTGAAGTACCTAAATTAAAGTCAAAGTGTTTGGTGACAAAATCAAGTCACAGGTAATGAAGAGATAAATAATACCAGTGCATTGAGTCATCTTACTGAGTTGGTGGCCAGAGTGACCAGAACTGTAGTAATTGGCATGTGTGGCCCATTCCGACATCTTTTCCAGAAGCAGATCCACTGAAACCAGCCATGGAGTGAAACTTCCACCCCAGCCCTTACAGCTCCTGCATCCTTGGACAAGTCTCCCGTCCCTCCCAGAATCAGTTCTGCCATCCTAAAATGTGTACAATAACATCTCTTCCTCATAGGTCATTAGGAGCATTCAGTGCATCACAGCATACTAAATTCCTGGAGCAGTGACAGGCCCAGAATGAGCCCTCAGAAAGGGGGTGACATTTATTATCAGATCTGCCAGCCTACGTTTATGGGAGGAAGTCAGAAGTGCAGTGGTACAAAGGCATAAGTCGAGGTGAAAATGAAAATGTCAGAATTTGAAGCAACTGCACAGAGTCCATTGGAGGAAACAGAAGTGGACGGCAGGAGCCTGCATGGGACGGCCAGCAACGGGACTCGAGAATCTCAGTGCTTTCTCTCTATTTGTATTTTTTTTTTATATTTAACTTTTGCCCACCTAACTCAAGTGTAATGAGAATAAATTTTGACTTGGGGTGTCATTTGTGGGTTTTTAGCTTTCATTTGAAATACCCAATATTTAGAATTTAAACCTGTCTCGATGTCTGTGGTAGACTCAGAGAACAGGAAATGGATGGTGAATTCAATGAAAGCCAAACATAGTGGGAGCCCCCAAAACCTGCATGGACACCTCACGATGCTCTCCAAGGGCCGGACGCGCTGAAGCAATGCCCATGCACGGGATGCAGAGGGAAAGGACACCAGACCTGTGGAAGGGAGAAAGGGCAGGACGTCTCCCTGGGTGATTTACAGTCCAAGCGCCCGGGCTGCGCCTCGGTGATAGACGGGCCCCACTGCAGAAAATGCTAAGCCTGGGACAGGCAGGTCACGCAGTCAAAGTCAGAACAATAGACGGCTAATTCATTTAACAGATTGGATACCCAGGGACCTCGAATGACAGCTTAAAAGACCGAGAAATGNGTGGTAAATGACTTTATTCCCTGCCCCACCATGTTATATCTCTCCAAACTCTCCAGAATCATCCCTCTACCTGCTGATCTGAGCAAGCTTTCTTCAGCCATGCAAGGGACACGCTTCCCTGCACAAGCCCCAGAGAGGCCATCCTACATAACATACACTGCATTACGTGAGAGTTTTGAGGCAGAATTAAAGTATGGATTGGGCGGTAATCATACATTTATAACAATGTATTTTCTTTCTATTCTTTATTCCCAACTGACACATAGTTGTAATTAATAAATTGTAATTGGATGAATTAATACAAGATGGAAAGACATTTTGATCTGAAGTACCTAAATTAAAGTCAAAGTGTTTGGTGACAAAATCAAGTCACAGGTAATGAAGAGATAAATAATACCAGTGCATTGAGTCATCTTACTGAGTTGGTGGCCAGAGTGACCAGAACTGTAGTAATTGGCATGTGTGGCCCATTCCGACATCTTTTCCAGAAGCAGATCCACTGAAACCAGCCATGGAGTGAAACTTCCACCCCAGCCCTTACAGCTCCTGCATCCTTGGACAAGTCTCCCGTCCCTCCCAGAATCAGTTCTGCCATCCTAAAATGTGTACAATAACATCTCTTCCTCATAGGTCATTAGGAGCATTCAGTGCATCACAGCATACTAAATTCCTGGAGCAGTGACAGGCCCAGAATGAGCCCTCAGAAAGGGGGTGACATTTATTATCAGATCTGCCAGCCTACGTTTATGGGAGGAAGTCAGAAGTGCAGTGGTACAAAGGCATAAGTCGAGGTGAAAATGAAAATGTCAGAATTTGAAGCAACTGCACAGAGTCCATTGGAGGAAACAGAAGTGGACGGCAGGAGCCTGCATGGGACGGCCAGCAACGGGACTCGAGAATCTCAGTGCTTTCTCTCTATTTGTATTTTTTTTTATATTTAACTTTTGCCCACCTAACTCAAGTGTAATGAGAATAAATTTTGACTTGGGGTGTCATTTGTGGGTTTTTAGCTTTCATTTGAAATACCCAATATTTAGAATTTAAACCTGTCTCGATGTCTGTGGTAGACTCAGAGAACAGGAAATGGATGGTGAATTCAATGAAAGCCAAACATAGTGGGAGCCCCCAAAACCTGCATGGACACCTCACGATGCTCTCCAAGGGCCGGACGCGCTGAAGCAATGCCCATGCACGGGATGCAGAGGGAAAGGACACCAGACCTGTGGAAGGGAGAAAGGGCAGGACGTCTCCCTGGGTGATTTACAGTCCAAGCACCCGGGCTGCGCCTCGGTGATAGACGGGCCCCACTGCAGAAAATGCTAAGCCTGGGACAGGCAGGTCACGCAGTCAAAGTCAGAACAATAGACGGCTAATTCATTTAACAGATTGGATACCCAGGGACCTCGAATGACAGCTTAAAAGACCGAGAAATGCCCGGTGGGTCCATTGGGAACACTCCAGGTTGCAGGAGAAAGCAGCCTGCAACTCTGCGTGGCTCTAGAAGGCTGATTTGCATTCATGGAAACACAGGAAAGAACAAATTAGCTAATGGAAAAGGAAAGAAGCCAATGCTGTGGACTTCGCTGAAGTAGGAAAATCCTTCATCAACAGTTTTGTATTGACTACTGGGAAGTGTATCCAGGCCACGACAGCTAGAGGAACTTAAAATATAGGGCACGTTTAATTGGCTACAAAGCATTTCTTTAAGTATTTTTCACTCGTTCAGCAACTGTTACCTAGTGTCTAGAGCCATTAGCATGACTAAAACTAGTAAACTGATAGTTATCTTGATGGTCACTAGATACAATTCCTAGGACGCTTGACATACCTAGAAAAGATGAAATATTATTACTTCAAGGATTAATTCCCTCTCTGTTTATCTACCATCTTGGTAATTCCATTATTTTTGGTTTTTAATCAGCAGGCAGCTATTTTTTGAAAGAGATTTGACATGGCAGCTATAAACATGATTCATTTTAACAATACTTTAAACACTAAACACAGGATTATTGATGCATCATTCAGCATACTTGATAGTGTATTATTTAATGATGACCTCTCCCATCAGATTCTCCAGCCTCCACTCTCTGACCACAATATTTTATCCTTCCTGCAGACTTAACTGATCGTGCTGTGGTCAGGGGATGGCTTGCGGGCTGCAAGCTTCCGAGGCGCATCGGTGCAAGTGCTCTCTCGCCACCCCCTCTTTCCCCATGGTACTTGTGTGGCAGCACCAACCCGAACAGGACCCAAGCAATGC
>NW_007726500.1:586757-601464 GCF_000696425.1 Galeopterus variegatus
TTTTTTTTTTAATTTCACAGGACAAATGATTATTACTGAGGTGTTGATACCTCTTGAAGGGTTATTATGAGATGTGCCTCAAATATCTCCAGCCTTGTAATGAATTCTTTGTCTTTCTGAAGAAAGCCTCTTTCTACATATCCTTAAAAATTTGCCATGTTATCAAATCTGACTTCAAGAAAGGCAGTCTTGATTAAGAAATTGTGTGTTAAAATACTTAGTTATCGGTGAAGCATAACGTAAACATGAAATGTCATCATTATTGTCAAATTTAGCCATTTAGAGGTGACTTTCTGTTCAGAAGAGGACAACCAAGGTGATGTCACCATCAACAGAGAACTTCCCAGACTTCTCCGTGCTTCCTCCTGTGAGTGTCCAAGCAACCGTGAAACTACATTGTCATTTTCAGACAATGATTTCGTTCAGCACCTACACCAGGTACTTAAACAGCATCGCCATATCATAGATAGAAACAAACAGGCCACTGTAAACTTCCCACATCTGGATGCA
Source organism: Galeopterus variegatus (assembly GCF_000696425.1). Classification (NCBI taxonomy): domain Eukaryota; kingdom Metazoa; phylum Chordata; class Mammalia; order Dermoptera; family Cynocephalidae; genus Galeopterus; species Galeopterus variegatus. The sequence continues at coordinate 587,268 of NW_007726500.1, forward strand.
AAGCTTTACTTTTGACACCCTGCTCAGCAGAGTGTGGCATTGGGACAGTTGCTCCAGACAGTGCTTGGCTCTCCACCTGAGAACACTTCTGAGGCGACAGTGTGGGAGTGGCTGGGGCCTCTGCTGTGACCGTCCCAGCAGCTCTGAGCCTCAGAGAGGACAGGCCACCTCCACTTACCCCGCTGCCCCTGAGCAGCAGAGGACCAGCGTGGGCCCTCCCCGTGTCTTTAAGCCTTCATTTGGGAAGGGTTCCCTGTCTTTTCTTCAAAATGTTAATGTTATTTTTCCATTTCATTTTTTATTTTCCATGAAACTGGATTGTTTCATTGTCTTGTGTTTTGCAGAAATTTTATGTGGGTTTTGCTTTTTTTGGAAAGCAGGTTGCTGATTGTAACAGACATGTCCTCTGTTCTCTATGAGGGCTCACAGAGATTCCACCCCATGGCACCATTCTGACCGTGGTATGAGCTCTCATTGAGTTTTGGCTCCTGATTAAACATCACAGCATTTATTCAAGATATTCAGATAATAAAATATTTAATTACAGTAAACAGGTGTCAATGCATACATCTTAAATCTTAAGGAGTGACAGGAAAGCGGATAGTTAAGGGTTTCAGTAATAATTTGAAAAGACGTTTTCTCTTTATAACTCTATTTGGAAAACATATTTCTGATGAGGGTTAAATTCAATTTTATTTAAATTATTATGGTTAAAATTATGTATGGCCACTTCTCCACAAATGATTAATTTTGACACAGAAATTGCAGTAACTTCAAGCATCTCTGTAATTACCTTGGCTACAAGCGGACTGACTGAAGGAGAGTCTTCAGGAAAAGAATGTTTCACAATCAGAGTCTCCTCTTTTCTGCATCTCACTGACTCCTGGGGTGCTGGTGGCTGTGAACACTCTCAAAAAGGATTGATGGTGGAGGGCTCATGAGACAGGACTGCTCAGCAGTGACGAGAAGACCCCACTGCAGATCATGGGCATTCGAGTCGGACTTCGAGACAAAATGTCATGCTCCTTAAACAAGGATCATTACTTATACCTTATACATCATGGGAAAGGGTTCGCCCAGGTAAAGAAGGTAAAACCACCAAGGCAAGTACACATTCCCATGGGAAGGCAATGTTTGATGCTCTGGCAATGTTAGTTACTCAGAAGGAACCAGAAAAATCCACTCAGAATATTAAAATGTAACTGAACCACAATTTCGTCCACTTATAAATCGAATGTCTGGAAGTAACCAGAAGTCTCCCTCGCCATCCTGGTAATGACCGCATGTGGCCTTGCACGCTCAGGCATTACTTGAATAACAACTGATCAGAAGCATGATGCCACCTCCTCCTCAATATGCCGTTTGTTGTGCACAGAGAACTGTCCCAGGAAGCAGGTCAGGTGGTCTGTTTTGGTGACTTAGGATTATATGCTGAAGCCATGACAACTGTCTCAATTTTTGTTAAAAATGCTAACTTGAAATAGTAATTTGTGAGTGATTCTTGAGCTATTTTAGCGCTTTTTTCCTGCCCATTGAACTTGACCTCGCTGTCCATAGGAAGCATTATAAATTTTTAAAATTTCCTGTGAGTTGGACATTTTAATGAACTATGCACAGCAGTGTCCTGTCAGTGGCCAGCGCATCTGAGCAGGCCAGGGGAAATTTATCTCGCTGGCACGATCTGTAGCACTGCTTTTCACCAGGGCCTGGACTAATTGAACTGTGCAGTTTCCTGAATTAACAAGGCTTGTCTTCAAACCTTCAGATATGGGGCACTCGGTTCTAATGTTATTTCACTGCTTCCCCCCCTCCCCCGCTGCCGTCCCCACCTCCCTGGGGACGCACATGATTTAATCCACCTGGAGCCTTGGTAACCAGGCTCTGCTTTCCTGACCTTCGTGATTGATGTTTCATATTTCATGCTATAGTCACGGGGCACCCCTCTGCCTACTGGTCAACCTGCAGTCCCCTCATTTTTTAAGAATGAAGAATAAACATTTGACAAGCAACTGTTTCCTAAAAGCTCGAACACAGTTGCAGTTCGAGGGGGCAGTAATTCAATCTGTCAAGACCGAAATGCCGGTAGACCATTGGCTGATGCTTGGGCCAAGCGCTGGGTCACTCATAATTCCACGCACAGGTACAGCTGTCTTGCGGGAATATGACACATTTCTGTAGGAATTAAATTGGCTCCGGTATAATTTGCCTGCGAACGCGCAGCATGAAAGGGAGTAAAATACTATAGCAGCATCACCTAATCGTATCCTGAGTTCCAGGGAGATATGTATGCATTTCCCTCTCTACGTATATGGTGCTTTAAGAAAAAAAAAAAAAAAAAAAAAAAAAAAAGGAGAATGGAAGAAAAACAAAGAATAAAAAGAAGCAAAAGAAAAAAAAAAGATGGGGGAGGAATTTTCATCCTGAACATTAGTCTAGAAACCAGTCGGTGCCACGTGGCGGTCGGTGCTCTCTGTTCCTAGAGTCTTATCAGATCCCGCATTTAATTCCCCTCCCCCCAGCTGCCACGCACAATGGTGCTGATAAAACGGAAGCAAATTTCTTCTATTAGTGACTGACAGCAATTTGAGTGAAATGAAGTTGTACCATGATATTGTTACACATACAAGGTGCAAATAACCTAGTTTGAATAATCACAGCCTGTGTCCTTTTAAATGATTTTTCCCCCCATTTAAAGGAAAGCCTTTGATGTGATAATATTAATTCCCTCCGTGCTGGAAGGAAGAGGAAAAAAGCTCAGAGAAGCGGAAATTAAATGAGCAATGAGATGTCAGTCAATCTTTTAAGCCAAGGCCTTATTAACTGCTAATCATTTTGTCATTTTGTCGCTCAAAGTAATAAATTTGATAGGAGAGGACGGGGATGTCTTATGTTTACTTTTATTAGCTTTAAACAGAAACAGTTGTGGAGATATTATGTTATCAAGACGTGTGGCATTAAGTGGTTTCTGTTAAGCCTATCACCATTTTTCTTCCTCCTCAACGTCTGATTGCCATAATTTTGAATAATCTGGCTGTCTGAAAAAAATTAAAAAAAAAAAATCTATCCAGACTTTGCCCGGAGTTCGATCCCTAGAGTTTTATCAGGATTATACCAGGCATTTGACTACATCCCATTTGTCAGTGGTAGCTGAGCTGATCCTGGTGGAGGTCGTTTTGCTCCTGAAAGGGACACCACGTGGCTCCAAAGGCTTGTGCACTCGTGGCGTGTTTATAATATCACTTTACAACCCATCAACTTTGGAAAATCTGAAGTTGATCATCAGCTTTCCCATGTTGAAGCTCACTATGGCAGCTTCGTGGAAGGAATGTCCGATCATTCTATCACATGGAAGTTATCCAAGAAAACGTCAGGTGCTGTTTTCTCTTGACATGAGAGTGATAAAATGTGTGGTCATGTATGCACCCTGCACACATGCAGTGTCCTGATGAATGCGTGTAGGTCAGTGTCTCTGGCTGACTTCACACTGCACAAGAACTTAGATCTTTCTGATGTCCCAAATTGAAAATGACATCACTAAATCTGTCTCTGCTGACATGGTTAGAATCTGATAGGTCCATGACAGACCTGTGGACCCCGTTCAAGTACACGTGCAGGCAGCTAGGCCAGTCCCCACCAGAAGGGTGGCTCCAAGGTCGGCTGATGGAAATGAAGAGTGAATTGAATTTCAAAGCCTCCCCCGCTTCACATGGTGTCCCCAAGGGAACATAGAGATGATTAGAAACACATTATCAACTCACAGTGATGGGTGCTTCTAAAACCATGCATGCATGCATTTCTGTCCTTTTCTAGGTAGAGGCAACACTCACATCCTGACCTGAGCATCATGGCTGGAGTTCTCAGGGTGGGAATGCCACCGCTGGCACATACACATGATAAATTCATCAGCTTCCGAATGAAGGGTGTCTGGACTGGCTGAGGGGCTTGTGGGCAGTGATCGCTGCTGTGAGCTGTTTTCCCTTCTGCTGCTTTTACTCAGGAACCAGAAAACCACAGGTGTTTTCCTGTTTGCTGTACTCAAGAGTTGTCCACCTATTATTGGACAGTGAGGCTTCTATGGGAATTATTCCCTACGGAAGTTTCTACTGGCTTTTGTGAACAAAGTCAGTCTGGGTTTGATATTTGAGCTGGCAAAAATGTTACTAGTTTCTGATAAAAAATAGTTGGACATCCCTGGAGATATTTTTTTTTTTTTTGTCTCTTCTCAAGAGTTTCATTCAAAGGAGCAAAAGTGTTTTATAAATCTTTATATTCATATTCTTTTTGGGAAGAGAGAGTAGGATCTGCTGGTGCTTTCAAGTGTCTTCAGTTTTACTCGTCATCTTGTTATCATCATAAAAACATGAGTGGGTTCTGACTGGTGAGAGATGCTTCATGGCTTCTAATAAAAACATTACAGAGAAAGTTCCTCACCGGGTGCTAAAGTCCGACCACTGTGCATCCATCCCGCTGTGCCCCACAGACGTGCTGGAGTCCTGACCTTCCCTTTCTCTCCTTTCACACGGTCACTCACTTGGTGGTCACACAGATGACGTGTCCTCCAGGAGCTGTGGTGGCCAGGACCCTCAGAGCCCCTGGCTGCACAGAGATGATGGCCTCCAGATGGGGAAAATACCTACTTGTAAACATTGATAGAAAATTATGGATCTCAAATACTTGTTCCAAATGTTTTATTTCACAGGATATTAATCTAAGACAGATATATTATTTTCACAATTTCTCATGCTCTGCTATCTTAACATCTGAGTTTAATCCTAACATGCACTACAAAATACTTAAGGCCATCTTTTCAATGGGCATACACACACGCACACACACACGTACACACATATATTTTTTACTTTTGGGGGGTCTTAACATTGAAATAAGAAGCGTACCAACACCACGCTCCCTTTCTTGGAATTCACTTGTATAATCGATAAGTGGAGCTACAAAATTCACAAGAAATTGACTGGATGTGACATATTTTTGCATTAACCCAAATGATTTCTTCTTTCTCTTCATTTATGTCAACCTTTGCTCCTAACTGGTCCGATGGTCAAGTATGTGACAGAATCTCAGATAATTTTTTCCTTAGGTGACAACATCACATACCTACCTAAGAAAGGGCTGGCTGCTTACTCAGAGTGCTGGAGCACAGTGTTGTAACACTAAGTTTGAGGGTTCGAATCCTCTTCCCAGCCAGCCACCAAAAGATAAGAAAAGATGACTTATTCTTTATTGAAACAGTCATTTTTATGAGGCACTCCACCCCACTCCAGCCAAGCACATGCTAGGTGCAGAAGACACATACTGGAGTATACGACGTCAGAAGAGTGTTGTGAAGTATTGGGGGCATGTTCACTCAGGGTACTCTGCACAGGCAACACCATGCTGAGCTGCAGAGACCACCGTACTGTCCTGAACTGTAGGACACCACTGGAGAGGTGCTGTATGTGGCCTGGGCCTTGAGCATCAAGTGTCCATGCAGAGTGGAAATGGAGAACTCGGACAAATAAAACGTTGCCAAGCCATGGTGATATTTCGCCCAATCCTTTCATTCAGGAACCAATTTTAATACAACTAGAAATTGATTAATTATAATGCCCCACCATCTCTGCTGTCTTGGTTAAGATTTTTATTAGTGATTTAAAAGTCCAGAAGATAGGAAGGAGATAGAATTAAAGCAGATATCACGAAGAATAGAATAAAGTAGCAGAGGATTGGACAGGAAAGGGAAGGGAAAGGTAGGATAGGATAGAATATGATAATACATGTGTCAGAGGAACCTTTTTAGCACCTACATAGATGGAGTCGGTTCAGCTGTTGAGTGGTCAGGAGCCCTGCCAAGCAGCACACCCTCCTTTCCAAAGCATGAAGACACCACCTACAGCATCACCAGGGAACCTGCCCATCACCTATGGGGTATCCTTAGAAGAAGAAACAGATTATCTTGGAGTAGAAGTCACTCATCCTAATTTTGCTAACTGGGTTGACAGAATGAGATGAGAGAAGTGGAAAACCTGAGCATTTAACTTGGAATCAATGCATAGATTTTACCTGGCTTACCTGCATTCTCCCAAAGGCTGCCCATACCCTTCCAGAGGAACCCTGCAGTGGTCATCTGTCAGAAAAGTTCCAAGAGCCAGACAACGGAGAGCAAAAGACTGAATCTTGTTCCAGGCTTCTTGGAGGAGCTGGAGTGTACCATCTCGCTTTCAGACAGAAGCCACGTAAATCTCGCAAAGGATGAACATAAGAGCAGTGTACTTAAGAATATTTATAAAACAAATAAACCCTCAACCCCTGCCTGTACCTGCTGCATAGCTAGAACCAATGGGTGTGATTCCTCAGACAGCACCTGGGGGATGCGTCCATCCTGGTTAAATGCTTGTGCTGGCCCTGCAGCAACAAGCTGCACAACCTGGGAGACAGTACTTGAGAATCACTGGCTCAGAACCTCTCTGTCCTCACATCACATGAGGACACCAAGATTGTGTGTCCTCATGAGACCCATATCCCAGCTCCACTTGCTTTATGATGTAGGACCAGCTTCCTCGGCAGTGGGGTTGGAGTGAGCTTGCTCTGGAAATCTCTCTCAGTCTCTGCACTTCTCACTGGCAGATAACACTGGCATTTAAAAACACCCTCATTCATAGCACATGATTCAATAATTTATTTACATAAGAATATTAAAGACACAAATGAACTTTCTTTTGGGAGGCTTAATATATGAAGAGTAGAAATACATTTTTAAATAATGGTGGACAACAATTATTGTCTTATTTACTCTGGCTAATTGAAACAGGCAAAATGGAAAACAAAACAAAACAAAAAACAATAACAAACAAACAACAACAACAAAAAAAACTACCACCAGATTTATGGTTTTACTGAGGAGATTTTCTGTGTGTGTAAATGGGTTTGTGTGCAAGTGTGTGTTTTAACTGAATCAACACTCTGTATAATATGATGCAGTGTTCTTGCAGGTTTCTATAAAACAAAGGCATATCTACAAAATTTGGTAATGAAATTGAGAATTCCTTTTTTAAAATTGTGGTGTGACCCAATACAAGGTGCAGGATACCCTCAATGACCTGGACCATGTCTCCCTAACGTCAGCTCTGGTTTCCTCACCTGAAATCTGGGAGAACATCTTCAACCCCATCTCCCAGGAGATACAAGAAATGAATCCAAAAGCACAGGTCCAGACCATGTCTCCGTGCACAGTGGTGTTTCATGCTGTCAGCACCACAGGACTGCACTTTTAGCACAGAGCTGAATCTGTGGCACAGGTGGGGCTGGCATCACTCTGGAGAGCTACGGTTCTCAGGCTGCTGCTACTCACCAGCACTTCACCACAGCACTGAATTCACATGATGCAACCTCTAGAAACTGGGTGCATGGTGATGATTCTGGGGGTGAGATGGTCCTGAAGGCATATCTGAATTTCTGAGGGGTATGTGTGTGTGTCACTTAAAGAAAAACCTTCTGATTCTAAAGATGTTGACACTCCCCTAATAACTTGCCCACACTTGTCCCCAAGAACGCTGCCCAAGACAGTCATCTTCCCATGGAAAGAAGAAGGGAGGTGCACAATATGTACCATCTCAGAGAGCACAATGGCCTCTGACCTGTGGCGGGCCCACTGCCCATCTATGAATTCAGAGTGAATCATGTTGCATCAAGCTGTCCTTGGTAGAAAACGCTTTGGTTTGCAAAGACTAATTCTGTCACTTGCCTACACAGGTTTTCAGCTGGTTCTTCAAAAGAGTGAAGTCACTCTGTCAGTCCAGCCACTCTAGCAGGGATCCTATCTGTTTATTTCTGCCATGCATGAGCAGTCCGGCTGTTCATACAGCTCTATATAGGTGAGTCTGATGGTGAGTTTCTCCTGTATGTGTTTGTGTACTGACTGACTGACTGATGAATGATTGAACTGTGGCAGCTATAATCCCCGAATGCGTTCCTGACCTGTGATAGCGGAGACAGATCTCAGACTCCCAAACTTGAATGTCCTCCCCATTGAACACGAAACCATGGAGAAATCACTCCACGAAGGGTAACCCCAGATGCAGGGTTTGGAAAACACGCTCATTACTCTATCCGACAATCCGACATCCCCTGACACACACACACCTATAAGATAAATTGATCGTAGCAAGCAACTGCAGCTATCATGCATACATGTGCCACCTCCCAGCAGAGTCCCTGCTTGATCTAGAACCTGCAACCCGTCTCTTTAACAACACTTGTAGGACACAAGTGGTCCAAAATAAATTATCATCCAATTAATCCATTGCAAATTACAGCACATATTTAATTACAGAAGCCATGAGTAAAAGTATCATCCAATGTAAACACAAATTATATACGTACCTTAATTATCGCAAGTTACAAAATGTGTGATAGAGATATATATTTTCCCTATGACAGCCATTATTCATTCTCAAATTATTTGCAAAACTGTAATAGCAATTTGTATTTAAATGGTATGCATCTTATGAAGAGCTCGACACACTATGGGTGTATTTATTTACGCACACACATAAATTATAGCTATTAATACTGTCCTAATAGAAGCGTAAATACATTTTCTTTATGGAACTTGCTGATAGTGATTATTACCATTATTCACATTTTAAATGGTGGGATTTGTGGGCTTGAGGAATGAAATGATTTGCCCAAATCACATTCTAGGTCCGTGGTAGAACTGGGAATGAGAAGAGGGTTCAGGCTTTGCTGCCGGGGCCTTGGTTGCTCTGGCCCCCGAAACTCCTGGGTCTGGGGAGCTTGGCTAATTGATTCACACACCGGCAGACAAGCTGCCCCCCAACTGTGGTAGATTTGAGAAAAATATGCCTGTGTGTCTTTGCACATTCTGTCTGAATCCCCAGGAGAAGCAGAGCCCTCTTCTACAACATATCCCACTTCTTTCTGCACAGACTGAAAGCCTGGGTGATGATTTGTTTTTAAGGATCAGTGACCATTTCTTTCTCCAGTTAATTTTCTCTCTATTGAGATGCCTATGAATACTGAATTTTGCAAGCCACAGAAACAATGCTAATGTATTAAAAGCTGCCTCCTCTAGTTGGCAACCTTTGCCCATGAAATGTCATTTCTAAACTTAAAATCCAGGCGTGAGGTTTAGGTTAGAAAGTAGGTGTCCTTTTTAAGGTGTTTATCCCCCAAATACTGTCTTCTCTTTGCCACTCCCGTGGGTTGAGGGGTGTTGTTTGTGGGTCTAAGGACAAGACACTGACTCCAAGAGAGGCTCTAGCATTAGTAAGGGGACAGAGGCGTCCCTTTTGAGGGTGAGTCTGCGTTTGTCACCAGCCATGTTGTAAGAATGTGTGCCCTGTGTCAAGGCACTTCATTAACTTCTAACTTCATTAGGTCTGGGTGAAGAGAAAGAGAGGCTGTAAAAGTGAAGCAGGCATGCAGATGTTGTGACCTTCAAGCTGCATGATTTACTGGAGTAATATCACACGGGGAGCCATCACGGAGGCAGGACGTATTTATCAAACTCATCTCCCCACCTCACTTCTGAGACTGACAGGTTTGAATTTATATATTCACATTAAAACTTTGTTACCCATGTATTCAAATGTCATTTTGGAGAGAGTATGATTTTCCATAATGGGAAGCGATGATGTAATCAGGAGACTCAAGTTGAACAAATCATCCCAAACTCTCATTTTAAAATATGTAACCAATCCCTCCTGCTGATGTATTTCAGAGGAGAGCGTACGGGAGCGTTGTACACTATTCCCAGGCAAAAGTAAAAGTCCTCTGGCAATGATTTTAGACTGTGGCTCTGAATTTTCACATCTTCATTTATATTGTTTTATAGATTGCACAAGCTTGTCGCTGAGGTGGGTGCTGATAGGCTTTATAACCTGACTTGGATCTAAATCTTGGTACACAGAAGCAGAGATCCACTGAGTGCAGTAGATTCTTTAATATATAATGCATGCTAGGTATGTGTATGAAAAGTGTATGCTTCCCCTCAGGAGCGGAATTTCCCCTTCCAGCATCTCACACAGGTAGAGTTTGCATGTTACTCTCGGCTTACGTGGAGAAGTGCTCTGGGGTGTGCATAGATTTACGAATAGCGGAAGGCAACATCCATCCCCGTTTCTCATTTGCAAGACAAACCCATAACATGACACAGAACAAGAAAGACTTGGGGAGAATTCTCACCAGCTCTTCTACTTTGCTGTAAAATAATGAAATGGGCTTTATTGGCCAATCTTTTAATTAACTGCAAAATATATGTAAGATTACTGTACTCCTACCCTTTGAATCATTTTGTTTTACTTTCTCAAACAAGAGGAGAAGGTAAAATATAGCCTGGATGCAGTCTCACAGCCCATTCTCTCCCTGTCTACGGCATGGTGATCCACCGCTCACTCGTGATATTTTCACAATAAGGGCCACCAAGGCATTTGGGAATAACAAGTGATAAGGCACTTCATGACACACACATCACGACAGCCTAACTTTGCTCAAATAAATACTAAATTTCTACTGCAGATCCTTCCCCCAATGCCAATAAGATTTAATTAATAATCGGGACCATATTCTCAGTAACTTCTAAGGGACCTTGACTTTGTTACGAACTATTTTAAAAAGATATTTTTTTTAAATTCTTGCCTTATTGGGAGGGTTTTTCATTCCCTTGCCCAGACACCCACGGTCATTCACAGTGGAGTGGCAGGCTTTCTATTTCACCTAAACTGGAAAGTCTCAACTCTGACCTGGGTGCCCAGCTCTCCTGCCTGCACAGTTTTAAATTACAGCATCATTGGGAGGGGATGCTAGTGACTCCACTGAGAGCCTGACGTGGAAAGAAGACAGATGTCTGGGTGACCACTCAGCTGCACTTCAGATTCCTCTTGAGAAGCCCAGGAAGGCCACTTTCTTCCACAGCTGAGGGGTCGAGGGGAGGGAGACACTGCTTTCCCCGCACACCTGTGCATCTCTGAGTGGTGGTTAGAACTGGGTTCTTCAGCATCAGATGCGCCTTCTGGCCAGGAGAAGCGGTTGGAGAGGAGTGGGTTTTCAGACACTGCGATGTGCAAGCTTGAATATTGATCTTTGAAGGTCCATTAGCTCTCTGCTGAATGCTGCTGACATCACAGATTGATGTCTCTCTAAACCGCCTCTCAGAGGGAGCCACCTGGGGAATCTGGGTATTGACCTGTGACGCTTTTGAGGCGTCCTGCCCCGGGACGGGGAGGGCGTTCACCCCGGTGCCTGCTCCCCTGGGGCTCTCTCTTCTCCCCTTCATGCTCCCAGTCCCTCCTCTTTCTCTGTCTCACTCCTCACCCCTGCTCAAGTTTTGTCATACTGTCACATTTGAAACCTTCTTTTCTCTAAGATGAACAAATTACTCTCACTCTGATAAACCTAAGTGCAGCTCTAAGCAGAACCTTGTAGGCACAGCAAAGTCTGTGAAATTTACTCTTAAAGCTATATTTGTTTGGCTCATTAAAAAAAATTACATAATGATGAGGATAAAGTTATCTTTACTGGATTATATGGTAGACACAATTTATTATTTAGCTATTTTTATAGGTTAGGAGGTCATGAGAAATGTCCAAGCTTTAAAAAGGAGGGAGAGAAAACTTTAGTCACTGACCAACACTTTAATGGGTAAAATGTGGGGGGATGTAATTGTAAGTGCTCTGGAGTCTCTGTGACGGTGTCTGGGCTCACTTCTCAGCATTCCCTCATCTGTCTGAGAGCAGGCATGGGGCAGTGTGTGAGGTCACTGCTCCTGATGAAGGGACAGCAATACTGGTCACTTCATCTCGTTCCCCAGGATGCCCAGTGCTCCATCAATACATCGTAAACATAATTTGTATCAGCAGTTGTTTCTTTAATTAAGAGCTCCTCCAGATCTTTCTCATTGATTCATACCATTAACGTATTGACTGGGTTGTTTGTGCTGAGAAGGTGCATTTTGTTGAGAGGCCACATCTGGCTGCACATTTCTGGTTTACAGAGACAGTCTTGGGAAGGCCAGAGGGATCGGTGATGTGGAGCCAAGTTGTAGTTCATAAATTTTAATTTAGGGGCACTTTCCTGGTAAATGTAATGGAATTCTGAGAAAACAACCTCACATGTGGATTTTCAAATGATTATCGAGGTCTACCGTGAATACAAACTCAGAAAACCCAATTTAGAATTAGCTAGCCAGAGCATAGTCCTCAATGAAAACGTGGTTATAACTTTAAAGAGCAATCCTGACACTTTCACTGGAATAAGACATCAAAAATAGATTAGATTGTTTGGGTTATTTTTAATAAAATAGATCTTTGCCTCATATTAAAACCCAAGTAAATCAACTTAAAATACAGAGATGCATGTGAAAATTAAATCATACAAGCCAAATTAACACAGAGTCAAATAATTATCTGATCTTATGATGAGAAATCATTTTCTAAAAAAGAAAAACAGTAATATGTCTCAGAGAATGGGAGGACTTCATGGGAAACACCTAAATGGCAACAATAAAATTAAAAAGAAAAACTATGAAAAAAAAATCTCTGTATCTAATATGACAAGAGGAACTTTCCTTAATATACAAAAGCTCTTAGGTCCCCATGTGATCATCACTAAAATTCCCAATGTAAAATGGGGAAAATAAAATAGAAATTTTATATAAGAGAAAGTGAAAAACAGTTAATAACCATAAAAGTAGTCTAATCTCACTGGTAATAAAATAAACCAAAACAAAAATAAAATGTTTTCACCATATCAAGTAATAATAGCATAAACATTATAATACTCAATATTGAAAAAGACTTGGCAATATCTCCTTTTTTAGATACTATTGGTGTGAGTAAAAGTTGGTGCAGCATTTCATAAAATCAGTTTGACAACATATCTAAAAATCAATATATATTCATGTTCTTTGATCAATAATTCTACTTACAGAAATATACCCAATGGAAATAATCAAGGAATAATTTATATTCAAAGATTTTATCACACTATTATTTCTAACAGCAAATTTCAAAAAATATATATAAATATACAAAAGAAAAGGAATAGTTACATTAAAATGGTACAGTGGAAATAATGGCCATTAAAATGATACTTCAAATAAATTCTAATGACAAGGGATAATTAGGAAAAAAAAAAGGTAAACATTACACAATAAGAATCAGGTTTGAAAAATATTTCCCACAATGAAAATATATCATTTTTAAATGTAGGAACAATTGCTTTTAAAAATATCTTGAAGGGACATTTAATATGAAAAAAAAAAAAACAGCTTTTGGATAAATTTAAGGATGGTGATTGTCTTTTGAAATCCCATAGATTTTTTGTTGTTGTTGATGTTGTTTACAAATTTGGTTGTGGTTGATTCCTTCAACCAGGGACTGTGTTAATGACAATCTTTTCATTAGCGTATTTGGAGGTAATAAAATGACACATTCGAGATGAAGAAAACAATGAGTTAAGAATTACTGAGTGTTTGCCATGTGCCAGGCATTGTGGTAAATTCTTTAATTACATTGTCTAAATCAATCGTCACAACCACTGTTGAGGTAAGTTTTCTCGTTTATAGATCGAGCACTTGGGTGAGAAGTTCAAGGCGTCCAGCAGACCAGCCCCTCCTCTGTCTGCCTGGACTGGCCTCACTCCACTCCCTCTGGTCAACAATCCCTTCCCCAAATCCATCTTCTAAGTCCCACCTGCCGACCCCTGATATCTCACCGTTCCCTCCAGGATCCTGTGTTCCCAACTGCTCCCAGGGTGCAAGAGCTCCTGGCCCTGGTGAGCCTGAGTGTTGGTGACATCTCCCCAGGTTTCCACAGGTTGACATCAGAGTTTACAGTGAAATCCAGTACTCTTAATTGTACCCAATTCGTGATATACAGAATGTTAATTAATGAATTATTAACATTCCTAGACTTTACGTAGCATCAACTATCACAAGTTGCCAAAAATTCCAGTTTTTATTTCTATAGTTCTTCTCTTTTCTTCTGCCTCTCTGTGTCCTTCTGCTCCTGGTCTCTCTTCCCTTCCTCCAGAGCTACATGCAGAAACCACCACAACCTCACATTCAGATGGCACGTTAGGGAGAACGTGTGAATGGTTCTTATGTTGAATACCCTTGTGAGTCTGTTTACTATTATTAAGTGCCATTATTTATAAGGGACTACTTTTTCCCATTCAGCAGCAG
>NW_007726500.1:602070-609323 GCF_000696425.1 Galeopterus variegatus
CAGTGAAATCCAGTACTCTTAATTGTACCCAATTCGTGATATACAGAATGTTAATTAATGATTTATTAACATTCCTAGACTTTACATAGCATCAACTATCACAAGTTGCCAAAAATTCCAGTTTTTATTTCTATAGTTCTTCTCTTTTCTTCTGCCTCTCTGTGTCCTCCTGCTCCTGGTCTCTCTTCCCTTCCTCCAGAGCCACACACAGAAACCACCACAACTTCACATTCAGATGGCACGTTAGGGAGAACGTGTGAATGGTTCTTATGTTGAATACCCTTGTGAGTCTGTTTACTATTATTAAGTGCCATTATTTATAAGGGACTACTTTTTCCCATTCAGCAGCAGGGCTGCTCATCTCCTACAGTTTGACAGGTGTTGGCATCACCTCACGGGAACGACCTGCTCCCTGTGATGTTCGTGGCATGCAGTTCACATAGGTGCTTATGTTAATGAGCGAGTCCAGATATGCAACATTCAATCACCCCAAAATACTTTACCTTTTTACAGACAAGATGCACCATAGACAGAAAGACAGTTTTGAGAAGAAGCAAAACAACTTACAGAAAAAGGAAAAATTAAAACAAATCTCAGCAACAAAAATGAAAATAGCGACCAAGAAACACCAAAGGAAAGGACTGACCTTTTACAAGCCTGTAAACAATTTTAACAAACCAGGATCTATATGCAAGTGAAAAATGACCCACCAGGATGGACTTAAGTAGCTCAATCCTTCCTGTGAAGCTTATGGCTTTTCCCATGTGAAGCTCCTAAGACCTGCTTCATCACCTGTTCAATCAGATAACACCTGTAGACAAAGGATCATATTATGTCAAGATAGAGCCCAGTCAGTCTTTAAATTCTGATGTATAAATAATTTCTGATAACTTTCAACTTTGTTCATAGAGCACGGTCTCTATTTACTATTACAGGAATAATTCCTGGAGTTTTAAGATGTTAGTTATTACCCAAACTAGTATCTTGTAAAATTTATGTATTTTTGTATCATGGATAGAAAACTAAAAAGGAGATGAATAACTTGAAAATAAGTTTATAAATCATAGATTTGGCAAAATATAGTTATGGTATTCTTAATGGATATAAGATTAAAAGTTTTAGCTGTAAGTTATGTCTGTTCAAACTGAGAAGTGATACAAATATATAATATTTTGTAATGGAGACATTAAAATAACCCCTTTAGGACCTTTACACCCACCAGCTCCAAGGGAAAGCAGATGATGTGGGACAAGACTGCTTCCTAGTAAGAACCACTATGTGCTGAGAACTCTTATGGGACAGGGGTTCCAAAGTCACCCTGCATGGTTGTCAACTTTAGTCCTCACCACACCCATTTATAAGGAAAACAGAGTTTCATATGGGTTGAATATTTCCCCCAAAGTTCCACGTATTGGAAACTTAATTCCCCACTGTGACAGTGTTAAGAGGTGGGAAATCCTGTTATGGTTATTGGAAGGTGGGGCTTTCAAGAGGTGATTGGACTGTGAGGGACTGTGCCCTTGTGAATAGATTGATCCATTCATGGAATAAGGGCCTTGGTTCTGGTGGCTTTACATGGACAGCAAGTGAGAAGATTACTCTTTCTCTCTCTTGCTCAGCCATTCCGCCATATGAGACCCCACATTGCCATAGAGTCACCACCAGGAAAAGGCTCTCAGCAGATGTGTTCCCTGGACTTTGGACTTCCCAGCCTCCAAAATTATAAGAAATAAGTTTTATTTTTTTATTTTATAAATTACCCAATTTTAGGTGTTTTGTTATAAGCAACAGAGATGGACTAATAAACTGTCATTCACATTTTTACATAAGGCAATAGAATTAGAGACATTAAGGAGCTCAGTCAGAGCCCAAGGATGTGAGCACAGTCCATGCCCCTTTATAAATTACCCAATTTTAGGTGTTTTGTTATAAGCAACAGAGATGGACTAATAAACTGTTATTCACATTTTTACATAAGGCAATAGAATTAGAGACATTAAGGAGCTCAGTCAGAGCCTGAGGATGTGAGCACAGTCCAAGCCCTGTGTCTGGAACCAACAGGGTGTGCAGACCCTCCTACAGCATCTTTTCACACCCTCTTGACAGATGTGACTCTGTGCTGACTTTATGGTGGAAACTATATCTCACAGTTACTCACAGAATTGTGTGTGCTTGCTTATTTTATACACTTTCTAAAACTTTTTCACACAATTAAACTGCTTCTACAGAAATTATTTACTTAGTCTCCAAACAGTTTTGAGCACACCTTGATAAACTACTGACTGTTTAAGAGTATCTAAAATATGATGCTGAATTGACTAGTAAGAACTATAAAACTTTGGAACGGCTGTGGAGTCAGTAAATACGAGCAAATTGATTCGAAATGCAAAACCAAATAGAATGTTCTCAGTGCATATTAACTCTCTGAAAACTATTTGCAAGGCTATTATAAAACATTAAAATAACATTAAATGCCACAAATGACTTAGTTTTATTTAGAAGGTATTAGCAGCAGATTAAAACATTCAACTCTATCACATTAATTCAGTATCTAGTTGTAGCAAATTCAATGAAAACAAAATCTGTCAACTATTTTAGCGTTTTATAGAACAAAATAACTAATTATGGAGTGACCAGCCCTCCTGGTTTTCCCCTGACTTGACTGGTCTTAGCACTGAAAGTTCCACATCCTTCCACACTGGGATGGAATGTCACCTTAGTTGATTGTGAAATAAAGTTAAAAGGAAACACTATTGGATTTTCTTATAAAAGAAATGTGTGTGTTTGTGTGTGTGCCGAGGTTAACTCTCAGAGACTCTGACTGACATGGTCTTCAATCTGAATATTGAAGAAAACAGGCGATGAGAAGATAAGCAATGAGAGGAAGCTGAGAGGAGAAGCTGGAAAAAAAGAGCTAAAGAAGGGACTGGCATGTGCCAGCGGCACACACAAGAAATTCTGGGCTGCTGGAATAGCAAGATTGCAGAGCGCAGGGGCTGGAGGGGTTTGAAGTAACACAGCAGGAGTGGAGGTGCCATATGTGTTCAAAGAGGCGGGATCAATGACGTCTGTTCATGACGTGGGTGTCAGGAGTAGCATGACTGTGCAAGGAAGATAGAAAATCTTGTTCCAGATTGATTGAAAATTAGGGCTGTTCTGTTCATCCAGGTAGAGGTGTTCAGCAGACAGACAACCAGGGAAGAATATTGAGGCCAAGAGTGTGAATTTGAGATAACTGAAGAGAATTAGATCCGGAGGTTGGATCAGGTAGTCCAGAAAAAAAAAGAAAAAAAAAAAATAACTGTAGAGGAAAGACAGGTCCTACAAAGTGGAGGGAGACTTCCGCACAGAGATAAAAGGGAGACCAGCAAAAGGCAAAATGCTTTGAGAGTAAGCAAACAGACACGCAGCCAAACAAGCTGGAGAGAGGTGACGAACGTGCAGCTGGCAATAAGCAACTGCAGATTTTTTTTTTTTTTTTAATAAAAGGNTTTGGTGATGGGACACAATAACTAACTACATTGTATATTGACAAAATAAAAAAAAAAAGAAGATAAGCAATGAGAGGAAGGTGAGAGGAGAAGCTGGAAAAAAAGAGCTAAAGAAGGGACTGGCATGTGCCAGGGGCACACACAAGAAATTCTGGGCTGCTGGAATAGCAAGATTGCAGAGCACAGGGGCTGGAGGGGTTTGAAGTAACACAGCAGGAGTGGAGGTGCCATATGTGTTCTAAGAGGCGGGATCAATGACGTCTCTTCATGACGTGGGTGTCAGGAGTAGCATGACTGTGCAAGGAAGATAGAAAATCTTGTTCCAGATTGAAAATTAGGGCTGTTCTGTTCATCCAGGTAGAGATGTTCAGCAGACAGACAACCAGGGAAGAATATTGAGGCCAAGAGTGTGAATTTGAGATAACTGAAGAGAATTAGATCAGGAAGTTAGATCAGGTAGTCCAGATAAAAAAAAAGAAAAGAAAAAGAAAAAAAAAAAACTGTAGAGGAAAGACAGGTCCTACAAAGTGGTGGGAGACTTCCGTACAGAGATAAAAGGGGGACCAGCAAAAGACAAAACGCCTTGAGAGTAAGCAAACAGACACGCAGCCAAACAAGCTGGAGGAAGGTGACGAACGTGTAGCTGGCAATAAGCAACTGCAGATTTTTTTTTTTTTTTAATAAAAGGTATCCTGAACTCTAGAAATATGGCAATGAATGCATGCTCAATAATCTTTTCAAGTTTAAGCACAATTCCAGGTGAAGTGAACCAGTAAAGGAGCTCCAATCTTCCCTGGACCTCAGGAAGACCCCACAAGCTTCACTCATTCCCTGAACAGCATGACGTTCTGCCCCCCCCGCCCCCCCCCGAAGCATAACTAAATAAATGTTGAGAGCTACTCCTCATTGTCTAAGGGCTCATGGTACTTTCTGGTGCGGGCGTATGCACTGAAGATAGACTTGTGTCCCGATGCTGTCTGCGCACAGGCTCAGTGCTGGGACAGGGGCATGCAGTGAGGTGCATCCCTGCAGCACGCACGTGAGGGGGCTTGAGGGACAGGTGCCTGCAGGCTGCACAGGTGGGGTCGGCTGCGGGGTGGGGGCTGCGCAGGTAGAGGGACCGTCACGAGCGGAAAAGCTATGGAAAGAGGTTTAGGAACCAGAAGGAAGGGCCTGTGCAGAGGTAGATCAGCGGAGACCAGCGGGGGGCGGGGTAAGGGAGAGGAACCCCCAAACACTCCTGACAGGCAGCCTCGATTTTCCTAATGAGGAAACAGCATCAGGAGTGTCTGGAAACCTCACTGAGAGAAGTGAAAGGAACCGTCAGACAGAGAACATGTCAGGACACCGTAAATGCTGGTCGGAGCTCAGGGTGGACCAGCTGCACTCTTGGTGACAGAGCGTCCACCCTGCGCTGGGCCACCTGCCCACGAGGAGGTTCAGGGCGCGGCTGTGGGGCACAGACGGCACCGGTGGCCGGAGACAGGAGCAAAATAGAGGTTTCTGGAAGAAGGAGGTCAGAGAAAGCTGAGCTCTTCACCCGTAACAGGTGAAGAAAAGCGCAATTCAGGTGTCGAAGCCTGGACGAGCAGGCGCCTGCACGAGAGGAAGCCAAGCCCACGCTGTGCACTTCAGACTTTTGTTAAAGTTTTATTTTGGTCCAGTAAAATTAAATGAGCTATGGTTGTTGGAGAGTCATGTGATTTTCTTCCAGCTCAGGGCCTGCTGCCTCTGAAGGAGGTGACCCTGGAGTGATGCTTTTCCCACAGGAGGCTGCACATTTCCCCCAAATGTTTAGAGGCCAGGACAGAACAACCCAAATAAACAGTGCTAGAAATTCCTGTGACATTCTTGCTTAGTGAGAATTGGATATTTTTTGCTCCGGAGTATTAAAACTTTCTGCGGTGGTTTGATGATATGTTGATATTGGTTTAGGATGCAAAATCAGTGACATCATTTAATATAATTGTTTGCCTTTTATTGTTTGTGTCCCTTAGGTACCAACTGCTCTAAAGATGCTTGGTGCCAGTCCATATCATCAAGCCAAAAGCACATTAGTAATATCTGAGTTTAAGCCAAATAAATTATTGTTTTGTCTTTGCTAAATAGTGGAATCTATTGATATTTTAAATATAGTGCCAACTTTTCAAATGCTAACCTTTAACATTTTAAATTCCACTTAAGGAATTTATAAATGGGTGCCACACTGTCTTCCATGATGTATAATTATGAGTTTATTGCTGTAATACCTCACTGTCAGAACAGTACCTTGGATGATTTAAGTAGATTGTTATCTTGTATACTATACTGATTATGAAATCTAAAATTTAGCTTTAAGATGAGAATGACCATGAGTATTTAATTTTTTAGAATGTATCAAAACGTTTTGAAATTCAAGATTTATGGAAAACTCAGCCATGAGAGGTTCTAGTTGGTTTTCCCTTAGCAATTGGAGATGTCCTTTCTTGAGCTAAAAGCTTCAAGTGGCTGGTAAATCAAATTCTTAAGGCTTTTTGGACTTCTAAGAGCTCTTACAAATAAACATTTTAGTAAGCTAACTTTAAATGGATTAAAAACACATGGTCAATTTGTCCTTAAAACACAAAGGACTTATTTTTTAAAGGATGATATATTCATCAAAATGCATTTTAAATTTGACAGACCACTCTTAACACTGGAGCATGCATGAGATTTTGAAGTATTTAAAGTATAACTGATTTCTCAGACTCAACACCCAAAGCTTCAGAAAATAAATTCATGATCTGGTGATGATCATAGATAAAATCAGACTCCATTCTGGAAGAATGTGCCTCAGAACTGTGATTATCAGGTGATCAACACTGAGTAGGCTTTTAGAGGAGAAAACATTAATGGCAATGATTTTCATCCTACATGTAATTTTTTAGAAGAATATTTTAATAGACAGAACATAATATCCTAAGAGCTAAAACAGTTTGTAACATCAATCTGTCCAGGATAATTGCAAATAATTCAATATTGACCAAAACACTGTACAAGGCATTATGAGATTAGGAATAAAGAAAGAAAACATCGCCAGGAGTTTAAAACTTACTATTAGGGACAAGCACATTTCTAGTAAAAAATGGAGGCACAGGATCCAGACAAAGCCTGTTCGCTGATACATAGTGTGTCTTTCCTCCACATTTGTCATCTGTTTCCTGTTTTCAGCCTGTTGTCAGCATTGTGCACACCTCCCAAGCATCCTCTGCTGACATTAACTCCTCACTAGCACGGAGAGAGAAAGAGAAAGGGTGGAATAGTTATGAATTTTTAATGAAATTACTGCAAAGCAAATTTCAATTATCACACCCAGCTCTAATGATCACTTAGCATATTCGAGTCTTATTGGCTTGCCCTTCCTCTCTCAAGCTTCTTAATTTTAATAATTTGACATAATGTGAAAGGTTCCATATGTCTTTATTAATGATGTATACTTAGTGATTTATTTCATTCATGGACAAGAATACATTTAGTATATTAGCTCTGTTAGCAAACATGACACTTATGTGTAATTTCTCTTCTGGAAAATCTAGAACCAGCACGTCTTCCCCTCTGTTCCACTAGAGGAATGAGAGACGCAGAGACCATCGTGCAGTTAGATTTCTTCTCTACACAAGAAATAAGGGAAACTAATATTTATGTTCTGGTATAACCAACCACCAAAAACACGCTAAACAATAATGGAAAAAGAAGAAGAGTTGAAGTAGTTGAAATTTTTAATGCTGACTAGTCACATTTAAA
>NW_007726500.1:610740-612582 GCF_000696425.1 Galeopterus variegatus
GGTCCACAAGAAAGAGTGTCCTGAACAGCTCATCATTAAGTGCTGCGGTAACAGTAGATACTGCTCTATGCTTTATGTTGACAGCAAAAAAAAATAAATAAATAAAAAATAAAAAAATTAACCTGTCGGCATCCTTTAGTTTAATAGTTAGAATTTTGCCTGTAAAATCACTACGGTCCAAAATAGAAAATAAATAAATAAATAAATCTAATAAAAATAAACCATAAGAGAAGGTAATAACCCAAATTCAGTTGTGAAAATAAATACAAAAGTAAAAATAAAATTTCAACTAAAAGCTGTAAGAAACAACCATGAAATTAAAAACCATGAGAGTTAAAAACAAAAACATTAATACGAATATTAGCAAATACAGTAGCAACATCAATGCCAGATAATGTAGAATTTAAATTAAAATGCAATGATAACAATTTGAATTAATAGAAAATAATGATCAGCTTCTCGACAAACTTTATAGACAGATAATATTAAAAACGCACAAATATAAAATAATGTGAAATATAAGGTACATTTTAATGTGTTAATTATTTTANTGGAAAAAGAAGAAGAGTTGAAGTAGTTGAAATTTTTAATGCTGACTAGTCACATTTAAAAAAGCTATCTGTCACAGCTCAGCTCTTCATAACAGTATTTAAGTGTGTGTATATGTGTGGGTGTGAGGGTATGCATGCACTTATATATACACACACATAAACACACAGGAGCGTACTACCAAAAGCTCATGGAAAGATTCACATTTTTTTTTAACTCTGTTTTTCCACAAACATTAGAAAATACCCTTTATGTGTTCATGTGTGTGTATATACACAACATGATAGTTACGTTAGACTTATTCTGTAAATTATGGTGCATGTACACATTGCAATGCTCTGAGGATTCGGATGCTGAACTTAGCACACTGAAGCCCCCACACCCAATGAAAACAAAACCCTTAAGATTAAGAACTGAGCCACAGACCATGTATTTTTAACCCCTGTGTAGCTACTAGCTTCAAGCCAGAAGAGCAGATGTTCACCCTCAACAGTCATTTTTTTTATTTATTTGTATTTAAACCCCCAAAATTGGGGGATTTTTGTTGTTGTTGTTAATACAATTCCATGTCTCTTCTCCCATATGGGAGTACTATTTAGCACCTCCTTCTACCTGCCTGCTTGACGTAGAATGTTTCTTTCGGCAGCGTAGACATTCCTTAGAGCTGCAGAATGTGCCATGCTCATTGTGTGGCAGTGGCGGGTTTGCAGGGTGCCTGGAGCACACGTTCAGAAGGAGGAAATAAGCCCTGGGTACATGCCTCTTGCTCTGTGCCTTCATTTTGCTGCATCACATGCATATGGCCTGAACTTCTGGACAGCAAATTAGTCTTCTGGAAATAGGTGTCATCTGTAAGTATAACTTTCTCCCCTTAAAAAAATAAAATAAAACCTACGTGCATTTCTACATACAATTTGAATTGCTTGTCACTATTTGACGGTAACATAATAACATTTAAGGAATAAGTTCAATTCCCTAGATGTTTAATCTGCATGACTGACAGCATCTATATTATTAATTTCACTGCTTTTTAAAATCCAGACTTTGGGAGACACAGACTTGTATTCCAAGTTATCCACCAGCAGAAGGGTATCTTATTCAAACTTAAAATCCATAGACACCAAAGAAATGCTTGAAAAGAATAATAAAAATATAAAAATAATATGCTAATGAAAATAACTCAGGCTAATATTATATCAATAAAAAAAAAAAAATGGAGTAAGAAAAGGCGGGGTCCACAAGAAAGAGTGTCCTGAACAGCTCATCATTAAGTGCTGCGGTAACAGTAGATAC
>NW_007726500.1:612927-617461 GCF_000696425.1 Galeopterus variegatus
AAACGCACAAATATAAAATAATGTGAAATATAAGGTACATTTTAATGTGTTAATTATTTTACACTTTCAAGAAAAAGATAAAATGACATTTACATAGCTCTGGATTATGAAAAAAATGAAAAAGTATTTGGATTCAGTTGTTTAACTGTGGTCAAATTTGCATAGAGTAAAATGAAGAGATTGTAAGTATACAATTAAATGGGTTCTGTTAATGCACAAGTACACGCGACCCATACTAGTCAACACTGAGAGTATTTCCATGAGCTCAAACCTCCACACCCTGTAGGCAACCACTTTTCTGATATGCTTCAACATGGATTTACTTTGTATGTTCTTAAACTTTATACAAAGGGAATAATCCAGCATGTGCTCTTTTATATCTGGTTTCTTTCCCTCGACATAAAGTTGATGATAATCATCCATACTGAAGTATGTGTGAGAAGTTCACTCTTTTCATTAAGTAGGATTTCACTGCATAAACGGAGCGCGATCTGTTTATCCATTCTGCTTTTGATGACCATTTGAGTTGTTTTCAGTATTTGACCATTACATATAAAGCCAAAATAAACATTCTTAAACAAGTTCTTTGATGGATACATATATTTTTTTATTTCTCTTGGGTAAATATATAGGAGTAGAATTGCTGGATCATAGAAGAATCATAAGCTTGATGTCCTTAGCAATTGCCAAACACTGTACCAGAGTGATTGTAGCTAAGTGTGATGTTTTGTGTGACGTTTTCATTTACGCTCATTTTCATGAACTTCATGGTCATTTTATCTATATTTTTGTATTGAGAATGTTCAAGTCATATAACTGTTTTTATTGGGTTTTTTTGTTTGTTTTATAATTTGTTTATAAAATATCTCTACATAATACAGATATGAGTATTGTGAGCATTTTCTCCTGGTTTGTGGCTGGCTGTTTCACTTTCTCAGAGATGACTCCCAATGAGAACAAATTTTTAAATCTGGTGAAGACCAACTTGCCTATTTGTTTTTCTTTTATGGTTAATTCTTTTGTTTTCTTTCTAGAAAATATTTGCATACCTCAAGGTCATGAGAATATTCTCCTATTTGTTCTTCTAAAAGCTTTGTAGGTTTTAGATTTTATCTTCAGGTATATGACTCATCACTAATTAATTTTTGTGTATGCTGTAAGATAGGGAACAGAGCTATCCTTTTAACGTGTTCATCCAATTTATCTGTGTTTTCTACCGGAAAATTTATAATTTTGATAGTACATTTGGGCCTATTACATATTTTATGATAAAACTTTGTAGATGTTTGGTAACAATTGGTGTGTGTGTGTGTGTGTGTGTGTGTGTGTGTGTGTGCAGAGAATATGTAGTTTCTCTATCATCATTTGTTGAAAAGACTATGCTTTTCTCATTGAAATATCTTGACACATTTACCAAAAAACAATTTACCATATGTGCGTATGTTGATATCTGGACTATCTTTTCTGTTCCATTAAACTTAGCATCTATTCTTGCAACAATAAGATGTGATTACAGTAGTTTTATACTTAACCATGAAATTAAATCGTTTAAGTTCTATGCTTATATTTTTCAATTTAGATGATTTGAGGTATTATAGGTCATTTGCATTTTCATATAAATTTTTCAGATCAGTTCATAAAATCTCCAAAAGTCTGAGAGATTTTCACTGAGACTACATAAAATTGATTAGCAAAATTTGGGTAACATTGACATCTTAGAAATATTGAGTTTTCTGATACACAAGTATGGTATATATTTTCATTTATTTCAATCTTTAATTTCTCTGAGCAATATTATTTAATTTCCAGTGTACAGACCTTCCATCTATTTTGTTAAACTTAATGTCTAAAACTATCAAATTTGGATACTACTCTAAATGTTAGCTTTGTTAATTTTCTAATGATCCACTTCTGGTACATAGACAAATGATTTTTGTATGTTGACCTTGCATTCAATTATCTTGCTTAATTCACTTATTAATTCAAGTAACTTTTATGTACATTCCTTAAGTTTTTATAAATGTTCATAACTATGTTGTCTACAAGTATGGTTCTATTTTTTCTCTTCAATTTTCATTACATTTAATTCTATTTCCTCCCTTATAGCACTGGCTCAGACATCCAGCAGCATATTGAATACAGAAAGCGAAATTGGACCTTTTTTTTTTTTTTTTGTCTTTTTCGTGACCAGTAAGGGGATCACAACCCTTGGTGTGGTGTCGCCCACACCGCGCTCAGCCAGTGAGTGCACCGGCCATTCCTATATAGGATCTGAACCCGCGGTAGGAGTGTCGCTGTGCTCCCAGTGCCCCACTCTCCTGAGTGCGCCACGGGCTCAGCCCGAAATTGGACCTTTGTGCCTCTTTCATGAATTTAAGAGAAAGGAGTGTCGCTGTGCTCCCAGTGCCCCACTCTCCCGAGTGCGCCACGGGCTCAGCCCGAAATTGGACCTTTGTGCCTCTTTCATGAATTTAAGAGAAACACATTCAATATTTCACCAGTAAGTTTCAAATTTGTACATTCCTTTTATTAGCTTAAGGGTTTTCTCTTCTGTTCTCATTTCACTGAAAGTCTTATCACATATAATATCTAAATTGCTCAAGATCCTTTCCTACATATACTTAGATGGTAGTAAGTATTTTCTCCTTTCTTGTGCTAATATGGTAACTTAAACTGTTTGATCTTAAAATAGTAAGCCATACTTACTCTTCTGAGCTCAGTCCTATTTGGCCACTTAAGTTAACTGATAATTATGTTAATCTTTCTGAAACAAGTAAGCTATGTTTCGTCTGGGAGTATCAAGGATAGTCCTAAAATGTAATTTAGGAATAGCTTCATCATCCTGTTAAACTCTGAACTATCTTTGATCCTGGGCGAATGTTCTTCAAGTATAACAAAGTCTTTAGAAGCTGGCTTGTGGTAACTCAACTATTTTCCAGGCTTTCTTAACATAGATTGTCCTGATAGTTCCTCAGCAGTTGTTCCTCAACCTGGTGGGTTTTCACCTTGCTCATATACAGATTAGTGATCATCAGAATAGAGTCAGTGGACCTTTCTCTTCATCTTAGTGAAACCTCTGTCCTCAGTGATCCACAGGGATCACCTTAGTGAGAAACTTGAGGAAACTGTAGGACTCACCTCAAATATTTCCTTCTCTCAGGGATCTCCTGTCTGAAGACTGAGACAGATACTTCATACTGCATTTACTCAGGAAGTTGGCTATTAAGGTAGAAGTTTTCCCAACAGGGTTGGAAGCAGAATATCTTACTTTGACTGATTTTTTTAATGTTAAACGAACTTAGCACTCCAGTGATAAAATCCACATGGTCATAGTTTACTACTATTTTATATTGTGCTGTGTTCAATGGGATGGTATTTTTGTCTAAGATTTTTGCATCTTCACAGTTGTGTACATCTGTGAAGCCCAAATCATGTGGACTGTTGGTGGTGGTTTTTCTTAATGTTTCTCTCGGGTCGTGGTCTCAGGGTTAGGTATTCTTCATTAAATGAGGTAAGAAATGTAATCAAATGCTCAATTCTGCAAAACAACTTTCTAATATTTGTGTTTTATATATATATATATCCTCCTTAAATGGTTGAAAGAATTTACTGAGGAAGCCATTTAAACCCGCAGTTTTATCTAGGGAATTTTCATATACTTGTGTATATATTCATTCATATATATACACATACACACATACATGGATATATACAAATATTTAGATTATTTCTTATTGAGTCAGTTTAGGCAAGTTGTGTTGTACCAAACAGTATGTTTGTCTTCTAAGTTTTAAAATTTTTTGGCATAAAAAATTATTTATTATATTGTTTTAGTGTATTTTGAATAATTGTAGCATTTGTAGTGTATCTCATTTCTAATACTTTAAATTGTTTTCTCTCTATATATGTTTCTCTATCTATCTCTAATTCTAACTTTATGCTTCTATCTCTATCGCTCTGACCTGCTAAATGTTTATGATTTTCAAGATGATTTCAAAAAATCATCTTTTGCCTTTTTTTCCTATTTGTTGTCAGCTATTTTAATGACTTTTGCTGTTGTATGTCCAATTTCCTCCTTCTTAATATAATTAAGCTGAAATATAATTCACTCTTTAATCAGCTCTTTAATCTTTTCAAAAATAAATGTAAACATTTCTTCTTATCTAACATAAACATTTTAACGTATCAATTTCCTGCTAAGCACTGTTCAAGCTGGGTCCCACAAATTGTGATATTCTATATTTTCATTATCATTAATTCTGAAATATTTTAGAGTTTATCTTATAATTTCTTCTTTGAATAATGTATTATTGGGAATATTCGAGATATTTTATTGTTAATGGTGCTGATTTAATTCCATTGTGGCCAGAAAATATGCTTCGTAGCATATAAATCATGTAAAATCTATTGAGACCAGTTTTAAGACTCAGCATATGGTTTGTCTTGACATCTCAAGTCAATTTAGGAAGAATGTGTATTCTGTCATTATTGGGTATGGTGTTCTAAATCCGTCAGTGAAGGCTTCATCGTTGAC
>NW_007726500.1:617812-620394 GCF_000696425.1 Galeopterus variegatus
CTCAGCATATGGTTTGTCTTGACATCTCAAGTCAATTTAGGAAGAATGTGTATTCTGTCATTATTGGGTATGGTGTTCTAAATCCGTCAGTGAAGGCTTCATCGTTGACAGTATGGTTCAGTTTATCCACATCCTACTAACAATTTGTCCAGTGATTCTAGAAAATGCTGAGTAAAGGATGTTAAATATATAACTATCACTGTGAATTTATATATATTCCCTTTAGTTCTGTTACTTTTTGCTTCATGTACACTGAATCCTGCTATTATGTATGCATACATTTATGATTGTTATGTCTGTCTAATAATTTCATGCATTTATTATGATGAAATGTCTCTTTATCTCTGATAATACTTTTTTGTCTTCAAATCAATTTTTTCTGATATTAAATAAATCCACAGTGACATTCTTATGCACACAGTTTGCATGATATCTTTTTTAAAATTTTTAATTATAATTTTCTTAAGGTTATCTTGGCCTTTTTATTTAATGCAAAAAATTATATTTAACAGTAAAAAATTGAGTTCTACTTTCTAGTCATGTTTGATAACTTCTGCCTTTTAGCTGTAATGTATATTCCTTTTATGATTAATATAATCATTGATGTGGTTGGTTTTATATTTACCATCTTGCTATTGACTTTCTACTTATCTGTTTCCCTCTCATTTCTAGCTGCTTTTGGATTATTCTAATATTTGTAATTATTTTCTTTGAATTCCCCTATTGAATCTGTAGTTACACATGCTTATATTTTCTGTGGTTGTTTCTCAAATGACTATACATTCTCACTTATTACACTCTATGTAGAGATAACATGTACCAATTAAAGTAAAATATAAGAAATTCACAAAGTCAAATAAAATTTATTTCTGTCCTTTGTGCTAATGTTGCTATTTATTTTGCATGCACATTCATAAAAAATAAAATGTTATTTTTGTCATAAAATCTGTGTTTAAATATTTTTAAAAAGACAGTCTTTTATGTTCACAAAATCACCCTTTATCGTGGTCTTCATTCCTTGCTGAAGATCTGCACTTCCATCTGTTTTCATTTCCCTTTGGCCTGAAGAGTTTCCTTCAGCAAACTTTGCAGTGCAGATCCTCTGGTGACGTCACCTCTCTGCTACTGCTCATGTGAAAAACTTTTATTTTACCTCCATTTATGGGTGATATTTTGACTGTATATAAAATTATGGGTTTACAGGGGTTTTTTTTTCTTCTTTTTCTTTCTTTTTTTTCCTTTTTCTTAAAATGGATTTATTGCACAATTCTGATGTCAATCGTGGTTGATGACAAGTCAGTCATTTTTTTTTTTTACTGTTCCCCTGCAGATAATGTGTCATTTCTTTTCTCTGGCTGCTTTTANTTTTTTTTTTTTACTGTTCCCCTGCAGATAATGTGTCATTTCTTTTCTCTGGCTGCTTTTAAGCTGTTCTCTTTATCTTCGGTATACAATAGTTTGGATAATTTGTGCCTAGATTCACTTGCCTTTGTATTTATTCTTCTGTGGTTCATAGATTTCTTGGTTTTGTCAGTTGTTATCTTTCACCAAATTTAAACATCGTGAGGTTATTTTTAAGTGTATTTTTATCCCAACTTTATTTTTCTCTTTCCTATGTCTAAAATTACACATGCCATGGAAATATTGATATTGTTCACAAGTCACTAAGAAATTATTTTCAATATTTTTTCTCTACACTTTATGCTAGAAAATTTATATTGTTCTATATTTATATTCATGACCCTTTTTTATGTAGACAACAATATTCTAAGTCTTTCCACTGAGTTACTTAAATGTTTTTTTTTTAATTTTATAGTAGGTTTCCACTTACCGAAAAATTGTAAAAATACTACAGAGAGTTGCCATGAACCTCACACCCTTTTTCTCCTATCATTAACGTTATTTGCAATGGAACATTCATCACAATCAATGATCCATTACTGATGTATTATTATTATCAAAGACTTGAATTTATTCGGATTTCCTTAGTTTTTACCAAGTGGCATTTTTCTGTTCCGTCATCCCATTCCGGACACCACATTACACGGAGCTGCTATGTCTCCTGTAGTTGTGATAATTTCTCAGACTTTCCTTGCTTTTGATAATTCTGAGAGTTTTGAAAAGCACTGGCCAGCTATATCGCGGAGTGCCGCTCAGTTGGTATTGGTCTAACTTTATTTCTTATGCTTAGATGAGGTTACCAGTTTTAGGGANCTCAGTTGGTATTGGTCTAACTTTATTTCTTATGCTTAGATGAGGTTACCAGTTTTAGGGAGAAAAAACAGAAGTAAATGGACATTCTGATCACATCATAGTAAGGTACAAACTATCAACACGACTTAAAACTGTAAATGTTAATCTTGATCATCTGGTCAAGCAGTGATTCTTGTTTTTGCATTGTTTTGTTTTGTTTTTTCACTGTAAATTTACTCCTTTTCCACCTTTTATACTTTTCGGAATTATACTACGATGTGCATCTTATGCTTAGTGGTTGGGAAGTTATGTTCCACCTTTTTCAGGATAGAATATCTACATAAATTATATGGAATTGCTCTGCACAGAAGACTTCTATGTCACACTTG
>NW_007726500.1:621513-623073 GCF_000696425.1 Galeopterus variegatus
TTGGGAAGTTATGTTCCACCTTTTTCAGGATAGAATATCTACATAAATTATATGGAATTGCTTTGCACAGAAGACTTCTATGTCACACTTGTTTGTTTTTTCATTCATCCATTTACATCAGTTTTGATTTGTGAATATTTATTTTATACTTTGGATTATGATTCAATACTACTTTATTTATTTTATTGCTCAAATTTTTCCAGTTTTGATCATTGGGTGTTTTTAGCTGGTTCTGTGTCCCTTTGACCTACGTTTATCAATGTAGCTTTTTTTTTTTTTCTTTCCAGTACTTATTTAGTTTTTGGGACCACAACCAGCAAGATGGTCCAGGCTCATTTTATATATTTACTGCCTCGGTCCTAAAACCAGCTCTGTTTCCAAAAGTCCTGATTCCTTTGAATAGAGGTTAGTATTGGACACCAAGATCCGGGTGTTGGTTGTAGTTGTTGCTACTAGGGGGAGTCATTGCTTCTCTGCTCTCTGAGCTCACAGAGCAGGGAAAGATATGAGTACATACTGACCTAAATATATGCATATCCATAAGTATTTCCAGACATGAACTATCTGTATCTATTCCAAGTTAAATGTGTGTTCAGACTGGTGTCTCAACTTGCATGCATTTCCATCTGGATGATGCAAGCCACCCCTTGCTGGTCTATTACCTCCCATTCCCACAGTAAAAACCCTGGCACGAACCATCTGCCATCCACTTATTTAATTGCTTAATACCAGAGCACGCGTATAGTTTTTTCTTGGAACTGGTAACATGTATCCGTGTGAGAAGTAACTTTATCTGTAGAGTACAGTGCTTATATGCACTCCATTTTGCCGTTAGTTTTGAAAATCCCATTCATTTCCAAAGTTACCTAAGTCACCCCTCCTCCTTCAGTGAGGTTGTCTCACACCCTTGTCATTCCATTAGAATTTGGTAACATTATATATTCCAGCAAGGGATTTCTCAACCTCTTAAACGATTATTATTATTTTTTTTTAATTTGCATACCTTAACGTTCACTCTTTAGCTACCATGGCAGTATCACAGAGAATAGATTCAGTGCCCTAAAATATCCCTATGCTTTACCTAGTCAGCCCCTGGAGGGCCCACCACCTCTGATCACTCTACTATGTCTGTAGCAGTACCTCTTCCAAAATGTTCCATAAATGTGACCATACAGGAGGTAGCCTTATCTTACTGGTATTTTTCATTTAGCATTACACATTTAAGATTCTTCACTGGCTTCATGTGGCTTGTTAGTTTATTTCTGTTTATTGCTGAATATTTCACTGAATGGATGTACCACAACTTGTTCATTCTATTGAAAGGCATCTTGGTTGCTACCAACGTTGGGCAATTATGAATAAACCTTCTCTAAATATTAGTATGTTGTTTTTTGTGTGGGTAGAGAATTCTGGGTCTATTATTTATTTATTTTTTCTTTCCACACTTTAAACATTTCATTCCATTCTTGCTCACACAGTTTCTTACAAGAAGTTGGATGTAATGTTGATCTTTGTCTCTCTACAGGTAAAGTGAATCTTTGTTCCACACCAGCATTTTTT
>NW_007726500.1:624670-631895 GCF_000696425.1 Galeopterus variegatus
TTTTTCTTTCTAAATCTGGTCCATGTTCATCCACCAAAAATTCATTAAAATTATACTTTTTGTATTTTCATCAATTTTTACCCCTACGGCTTCTGCTTCAAGTTAGCAGATCTCATGTTTTTCTCTCCAGGTGAGCCTATTTTTCCTGATTTTGTGGTGGTATTTTAGTCCATAGCTGCTAGTCTTTGATGGGCAAGAATATTCACTAATTTTCAGTTTTTCCAATTATTTCTTATTGTACATACAGGAACAGCAACTCCTATGCTCTTCACATGTAAGCACTGAGACTGGAAGTCCCTCCATGATTTATGCTTTAAATTCCGATATTCACTTGAGGTCTAGAATACCTGTTTGTTTTATAGCTTTTATTTTAGGTTAAGCCTCCCTTTCCTTTGAGTCATATGGTCATGTTTTTAGTTATGTTACTGAATATATTTATAATTGGATCTCTAAAATCCTTGTCTCTTAATTTCAACATCTGGGTCATATTTAAGTTTGTTTTTGTTAACTTCTTTTTTTCTTGATCATGACTCATATTTATCTGCTTCTTCACATGTCTAGTAATTTTTCAAATTTTATTTTATGATCAACATTGTTTATTATATGCTGTAGGGAAGTACGCACTATGACTGATCCCTGTAATCAGAATGTTTTGTTCTGGAAGGCAAATGCTTTACTGGGGAATTATTCTAGTCCTGTCTGGCTTGGGTCTATTCCTTTTTGGGGTGGGTTTATTTAGTATATCAAAGGAAAGCCATGTAATCTTTTAGATAAATGACGAAAGGGCTTCTGATAATGTCTCTGAAATAAACACCAATGCAGATATTAGCATTTTACCTATTGATGTTATTCAAAAGTAAAAGGATAAAAATAAAATTATTTTTTTAGCAAAATGAGAAGTTAGATAAAATCTACACACTGGGTCACTCATGCATTGCTGGTGGGAGTATATGATTATAGACAGTTTTTCATGACTGTGGAGTAATAAACTCTCTTAGTAGGTGCTATAGGACTAAATTAGAATGTTGTGGAGAGCAATTTGAGGACTTGTACCATAAACATTCAATTCAGGGATATTGTTCTAGAAAATTATCTTATAAAAATAATCAAAGATGAGCACTAAGATTTATGTTGGAGAATCCTAGTGAATTATGGATTATTATGGGGGAAAACGATATAAATGTCCAGTGCTAAGGATTAGCTAAAGAGTGTCCATTGAAATAGTAGAATTATATTAAGTAAAAAAAAATTACAAATAAGATAACGTAAAATAAATGACACACTTAAAATAGTATCTAACATTAAGTTGAAAATGAAAGTATAAATCTGTTTACATATTATATAACATATATATGATAATAATACAATAAGTACATAGAAACATACATTCATATAATATGAGGTTACTTCAAAAAGTTTGTAGAAAAATAAAATGAAAAGATAATGCAAATCTTTCCATTAACTCATTGAAGTATCTTTATATTTTGTCAAAATTATCTACCTCAGAGAATCACTGTATATGATGAATAAGATGTGTGTGCAAATAATTTAGTACACAAAATGCTCCAATCATTCATTAAATGTTAGCTCTTTTTATTCTTAAAGAAAAAAGTTGAAAAGAAACCTATTCAAGTATCATAAACTGAATGGCAAAGCTGAAGTTGTTTTCAAGATATTTTTACAAAATGAGTCATTTCATAATAAATTTAAAATTTAATTTTAAAGGAAAATTACAAACAGGAATATGCTTTAAACTTTTTATTTGGAGATAATTTTAGATTTATGTTACCTATTAACATAAAAGCAACATAAAATGTTTTCATTATATTCATTAGCAAATGCATAGAGATTCCAGAAAGTCTCACCCTTTAAAAAATTGTTTTTATACAGATATTTTTTATGTTACCTATTAACATAAAAGCAACATAAAATGTTTTCATTATATTCATTAGCAAATGTATAGAGATTCCAGAAAGTCTCACCCTTTAAAAAATTGTTTTTATACAGATATTTTTTAGAAACAAGGATACCAAATTGTTTAAATAAAAACCATATTCTCTTCAGTGTACAACATTGTGCAGAAGAATATGTTTTTATCCAAAACATTTGCTTATGCTTTTCTGTGTTCTGGGATAATTGAGAAGTAGACTCCTGAATTGCTTCATTGAATTTCTTGGGGGACTCATTGTATATTCAATCCACTGTTGTTTTAAATGTTCTGAGTTACAATTTCCTCAATTTTTCTATTGCTGAACAAATAATACTTAAAAGGTTTACATTTTCACCTTTACTGTGATCAAAGTTAAAATCTTAGCATAAGCATTAGGCTAGCTCAATAGAAAATACTTTACAAATCACATTCAATCATTGTTTTCTTTGCTATTGAGCTACTATTTTCTTTTTTTCCTTAAATGAGTATTTTGAATTTAAACACCCTTATAATATAATTTGTGCTGTGCATAAAATCTGACCTTTAAAAATGTTTGCAAAATCTCTAGACAACGGAAGGAGTCAGCTGTTGACTGTCGTACACTGAGTCTTTGCAATAGAATCGTGTCCATCATTGAGAATAAACGTGTTTGAATACATCTTGCTTAAAAAGGTAGGTACCAAATTAATCTAGAATTTATCCCATCTTCTAAAGCATACACTCAGTCCCTAAGTATCTGGACAACTTTATGGTACTGATTCACTTCTTTGATGACTTGGATGGTATCTCTTTCCGCTGGGTGTACCAGGAACCAGCAAAGACGCTGACACCCCAAACAGATGAATGGATACAAGGAGAAGTGTGTGCATCTTATTCTGCATCCTCCTGGAGATTCAGAGGACCTCACGTCTGCATTGTCCCACCCTTTATGGCGAGCATACAACACTGTCCTTTTAGAAATGTCCTACTTCACAGTCTCAGATTAGTTGAAGAAGAAAGGAGGTGGAGGAATGATTTGCGGTCCTTGAAGGGAGTTGGTTTTGTTGTAGCCCTCTCTCAAAACAGAAGCTGGACCCTTGAATCCAGCCTGCTGCCTGCCCCATCTGCCTGTGAGGGACAGAATGTGCAGGGTGCTGGAACCACACTGGAGGACACAGAGCTGTGGGCTTCTCTGTGCCCACCTGCTCACGTGTCATGGCTAAGTACAAGACACCGAGGCCACAGCAGGGGAATGCTTTGCCCTCAGCTCCCCCAGCTTGTCTGAGGATCTGTGCCAGGGACTCTCCTCTGGGGCTGATTTTGCCCCTCTGCAGACAATTGGCAATGTCTGGAGACAATTTTGATGGTCATGGTTCGGAGGGAGGGGTGCTACTGGCATCCAAAGTGGGGAAACCAGGATGCTGCTCAACAGATACATCTGGGACCAGATCATTCTTTGTTTTGGACTCTGTCCCAATGTCATGGGACATTGGTCCCAAATGTCATGGGTTCTTTACAGCAGCAGCATGGAGAGCAATAGTACTTCCCTTTGCCCAGGTAACCTCACCTGATAATTCAGGGCTTTAACCCAGGCCTGATTGAGGACACAATTAGTGCCCTTCAAGACTGCCCCACTGCTCCCAGCACATATCAAATGTAAATCTGCAGTAGGTATTAAACATAATAAAAAAATCTCAGAGAATTTGACATTTTAAATTTTATCATTGATCTAAAACGTTATTTTACTTTACTGAACAGTAGTCCCCTCTTATCTGCAGAAGATATGTTCCAAGACCCTGAGTGGATGCCGGAAACCTAGCAGTACTGAACTCTGTACATACTGTTTTTTCATATGCATAAATACCTATGATAAGGTTTAATTTATAAATCAGGCACAGTAAGAGATTAACAGCTATAGCTAATAATATGAGAGAGCAATTATAACAATTATTGCAATAAAGATTATGTGCATGTGGTATCTGTCTGTCTTATTGTATTGAACTCACCTATCTACCAACCATTGCAGACCTCAGGTGATTGAAACCCCAGAAAGTGAAACGGCAGATAAAGAGGGTGGCATTAGTTCATATTAGACGAAAGAGCCTGGTGAGCTTTACGTTGTTTACCAGCATTGTCTATTCGCACGTGTTCTTTTTCCCCACTCTAATGACTTTTCCCTAGGCTTGCGAATCTGACCTTTTTCACTTTTTTTCTGTTTTTTTTTTTTTTTTTTTTTTTTTTTTTTTTTCTGGTTCTATGTCAAGATAA
Source organism: Galeopterus variegatus (assembly GCF_000696425.1). Classification (NCBI taxonomy): domain Eukaryota; kingdom Metazoa; phylum Chordata; class Mammalia; order Dermoptera; family Cynocephalidae; genus Galeopterus; species Galeopterus variegatus. The sequence goes on from NW_007726500.1 coordinate 628,848, forward strand.
TATAAAAACAGTGGGGCAAAACATGGCATTTTCCAAAGTTTCTCTAGTTCTTTTTGGTAATTACAGAATATATTGTATTTAATATCTACTAATTGATGACGATTTATACTTGACCATGGAAATATTCTTTACATGGGACAAATACGTACATTATTTGAAGGAAAGTATTTGTAATGATTAAGGAAAATGATGATCAGTACCCACAATTGAAAGTTTATTATATTGGATCATATTACTGAAATCATGATAATTTTTCCTATGAGTACAATTTTCTTGGGAGAGGAATTACTTTCCTTTAAAGTAGATTCTAGTTCTTTTAAGAGAAGTGAAACACTCCTAGATAAATCCATCACAATCAATATAATCTGGATCCTGAAGTTCCAAAATGTGTGTCCAATCCCGTTTTCCTCCCTCATTTCCCGTGTCAAACCTATGCCTCCCCAAGGGCTCATGCAGGCTGGTACGTTTTCATTCCTTTTTCTTCCATGGAGCCCAGGGTGACCATTCTTGAGACACTTTTCACCATCCTTGTACCTTCGTTAATGTTCTTCTCTGCCAGGACATTTCAGTGTGTTTCTTCCTTCAGCTGAGCTGACTGACATGCTCAGCACATTTCTTTCTTTCTCAGAGATGTATTTTTCTAGCCCTTGTGCATGCTCACCTGAGCCCCCAATTTTTTAAAAGTGATCTGTTCTGGATGGATCTATCTTGTTGCCCATTGCAAAAGTCACATGACCAGTGAACAGGTGTTCCCGACCTTGGTGCATTGAGCATCTTCCACAAGCGACAATCTGTGGATGAAGGACAGGGCAGGTAGGAGCTGTTTTGCTTTGGTTTTCCTTGAAGACAAATGTGGGTCCCTGTGACACTTCAAGTAGAGAAGATTGGGCAAAATGGACCAATCCCACTGCCCTAGTTCTTAAAATGTAATGTGGATACATTTATCTTATGGGAAATGAGTGTCACCATTGTTGGGCTAAGGACCAGATACAGGTGTGACAAAATTTTTGACCACCTCAATAAACCCTTCTCCCTGAATATGCAAAGGAGGCGAACCTTCTGAGAAGCAGACAGACACCGAGCTGGATCTGGCCTTCTCTCAAGGGTGATGGTGACGATTCAGGAACACTAAAGCAGTGAGGTTGCCGTGTCTAGAACCCCACCTTCATCTGTCTAGAGACAATCTGCATGAGACACTAACATTTCTTTAAGCAGCAAAGAACCCAAGTTTCCATTTCCCCATCTCTTTTTATTTTAAATATTCTACGAAAGATTTCCAACTTGAAATCCATTAATCCGTCTGATTTTCCCAATGCTGAAGTTTCTGAAGTGTTACTCCCTTTCACTAGACGATTTATAACGGACAGACAAGGGGGGAAAAGAAAAAAGAAAAGGAAACACCACCACCGTGACTGAAAAGAGGCTGGAGTTCTTTAAAAATAGCGGTGTGCTGGGATGAAGGGTGAGGTTGGTGCTTGAGTCTCCATGGGTAGGAATCAAGCCTGCACTGGTCGGGTTGAGACCAGCGCACACACTCAGGGGCTGGTAATCTGATCATCTTCTTTCTCGTTTTCACGCTGTGTTTTCTTTAGAGCCCTTCTCCTGGTTCCAGCCTGTGACAGTGTGATAAGACACAAGAAATTTAGTCATCATGGCTGCTGTAAAGGAGCTCAGTGAAGGGATCATGATATCCCATAACCCTTACATTAGCCACGGACGGGGCAGCTCTGCAGTGATTACAGAACCGAACACCTCCTCTTCTCCCTGCGTGGTGATGTTTTCTTCCTGTTTTATTTATATATTTCCTTCACAGAGAGCTTTGAAAGATTAATGCAGAAATAGTCATCATCACAGTCGGGCTTCTCAATCTTGGTGTGCGGCACTGGAAGGTCACACATGCAGATGTGAAGCCACTTCTCCAGGTGGGCGGGATGACTGTCGAGGGTGGCATCGGGAGCACTATCTGCTTCTGCATCTTTATTAGTGAGTGTGGACCATGGGAGCTGAACAAGTGCATGTGGAGCCCAGAAAGGATGCAAGGGGAGCTGTGGTTTAGGAGTAGCAGAATGAGTGCTGGAGGCAAAGAACTCATGGTGGTCCCTGTGGCTTGTGAACGTGGCTGGACTTTTTGGTCAGGAGGCCTTTTCTAACAATGCACAGTGTATTCTGTCACCGGGGAATCTGGGAGCATAAGCTGGACAAAACACAGAGAAGACTCCAACACTAGCTTTCTTTAGAAAGTCTTTGCTCTGCAGATCTTTCAGCTGAAAGCTTTCACTCTCAGAGCTTCCATTTATAACGGTCACAGTTAAAAACAAACAAAACCAAAAAAAGACACTAACCATATTGGAAAATACATTTCTTTGGGACAATTTCAACATACTTAAAAGACTACAATTATTTTCCATAAAGAAGAGATGTGACAGGAAGGTGGATGAACTATACATGTCTTCACATAATGCCAGAGGGATGCCCTAACATTTTAGTAGTCACAAATAGAACCACCAATCTAACATTAATAAGCGAATGATAGTCTAAAAAACAAGTTCAAACCCATAGAAGGCAGCATTGACTGAAAATCTCAATTCAGGTACAAGAACTGCTAGGTTTGCCATTTAACAATGCACAAGCTTAGGTGCAGCATCACATCTGTAAACAGTTATAACAATGTCATCCTCAGCAGGTTTGGTGAGGTTCTATTAGGTGAGATCACACAGGTAAAGCACCAGGTAGTAAGTGCTCACCAAAGCCAGAGTAACCAAGTTGCCATGTTGCTGCAGGTAGGGTGGGGTGAACACAAGCTGGGAAAACCATGGAATTCTGGCCCAGCTCCACTGGGGAGAGGGTGGGAAGCTGGGTGGGTATAACGGACTTGATATAGGGCTGACATTGGCCCCTCTGCTCACCAGTGTACTCTCTCTCTCTCTCTCTCTCTCTCTCTCACACACACACACACACACACACACACACACACACACACACATACATACATAAATTAGATAGTGCCTGGGCTGGCTGCCCATGTCCCTTACTCCCAGCAGTGCTTTG
>NW_007726500.1:632109-634799 GCF_000696425.1 Galeopterus variegatus
TCTCTCTCTCTCTCTCACACACACACACACACACACACACACACACACACACACACATACATACATAAATTAGATAGTGCCTGGGCTGGCTGCCCATGTCCCTTACTCCCAGCAGTGCTTTGGTTGATCAGCATCTTTGCAGGTGCTTCCAGGTCAAGGCACTCTGCTGCCCACCATGCCTCCCTATCTATTGCAGTAATTATGTCCACCCTGTCACTGTGGTTAATCTCTGCCATTGCAGAATTCTACTATTCCCACTGATACTCCAGCCTATGTTAATGTCCAGGCTTCAAGGAGTGAGACAGGTGGCACATTGCAATTCCTCCTGGTGCCCTAGACAAGATTTTACTCTCCCAGTAAGTGGGACTGGTCCCACCTCCACAAATGCTTTCCTATCCAGATTTAAGTTCCAACCTCCCTAATCCAACACCTTCAAGATCTATTTCCAGCACACCCTCTCAGTTCCTGCTCATGCATATGAGCAGACATTTAAAATTCTTTTGATGAGTGAGCAATATCTTTCCAGAGCAGAAAACAGAATTCCCTGCTCACCTGTGCTGTGACATGAATACAGTCATTGGTCCTGAAGAAATGACAGAGAGTGCCAAAGGTCAGGCTCACAGAGAAGCAACTTCTGAGACTGAGATTTGAATACAGGTGGTTCACTGGGGAGCACTCTCAGGAAAGAGCACTGTTTGGAGTAAGGGGAGGAAAACCTGAGAAGTGGGGGGAAGTCAAGCTACGAAACAAATGCAGGAGAAGCCTCTGTTAATCCCCAAGAAGTGCCAGACCAGTGACAGTTCTTTAGAGCTGCCTCAGTGGAGAAGAGGGTCAGGCCTTTGTAATTTCTCATGGGCCTACCCTTGTTGTCAGGCTGTCCCAGTTAGGGACCAGAACTTTGAGCTAGGCTGAGTGCGACCCTGGAGAGGCATGTGGCTGAATCACCCCAGCACTCACAGCAGCTGAGGGCATGGACGCTCTTGTCCTGGTGAGGATGAGTATTCACTACATTCCCCACTCTGGACCACTTGAGTCCCCTTGCTTTTGCGGTGGGTTTACCTCCGTGGAAGCAGCGGCTCCAGGGTTCTGGCTGGGTGTATGTCCTGGGGAGCCTGCCGGAGGAAGTCTGATGGGGTGCTGCTGTGGCTGTCCTAGAGGCTGTGGGGGCCTCATCACTCCACCTGCACCACACAGTCTGATCCCCTCACCCTGGAACATGTCTCTGCTGGTTGCTGGGTCCCTGCTGCACAGGCTGCTGCTGCTGTGTTTATCCACTGGCTGACAAGCCTGCGCACGAAAGCACCGTTAGACGTGCGGGCGGGTCACTTTTGTGCTGAACATGTTTCCCCAGCCCCTCTTATTCAAGAGAAGTCCTGCTCCCTCCAGGAGGGCGATGCTTCCCTCCCCTGCAGTCCATCAACACAGCGATGGAGGAGGCAGCCACCACGTAAAGCCCAACAGAACTCTCTCCGTGCGCCCTGGGCCCTGGTGCTCCCTTTAGGGAAGGATGACCTGTAGACCCACAGAGCCTCAAGGCATGCAACACGGAGGGGTGAAGCACAAGCCCCCTGTGAGCCCCTGGAGTGATGGTAAGTGGAGTCTTTGCAGTCTCTGGTCCCCGGGTTCTTGGACTCAACCTTAGCTTTTCCTCAGGGGCTCTGGACTTTCCTTCCGTCCGTGGATTAGGGCTGTGAGCACTGGGTGAAGGGCCATTGTGACTTTGTGTTGGGTGGCTGTCCTCAGTTCCCTGAGCTTCTGTTATCCACTTCCTTTGGGTACACAGACAGGACATGATGCATCTACTGCTCTTCTAGGTCAAGCTACCCAGATGCTGGCCCGAGGTCAACACTCACTGTGATCCTTGCTCTCTTCTTGCTTCTGTCAACCGGCCTTGACACCTGGCTTCTGTTGGTTCAGGATCCTTCGTCTACTGGCTGATGGGAAGTTCGGTTCCAGGAAGCATCCTCTACTGTCAGATCTTGCCTTCAGCAGACGGACACCACTGACTGTAACATTGCTCATGCCTTTCTCCCAAGTGTATTGACGCTTCAGTAAACGGAATGTCCTCCCAGCCCCCCAACAGCGTGCAGTCAGCACACATTTCAAGACGAGTGGTTTCTGCCTCCATCACTCCAACTCCGTCCACACAGGCTGGCCCTTGTGCCACATTCGTGTGGGCCGCTGCAGTCCTCCGGAGCCAAACTACCAATGTCCCAGTGCCATCTCCAGGGTCCTTGCCAGTTTCAAATCCTGTGGGATGAGTGAATACCAAATGGTGACAGAGATTCTTTGCCTGACCAACCCTCAGCCAGGCTTCTGAAACTTCTGCTAGGCCTACTTGTGTACTTTCTTATGAAATCCAATTTTAGCAGAGAACCCTGCTAGGTCAGCTTAGCTAGGACTCCCATCCTTGATATCGGATTACCCGGGACTGTCTGCAGCAAGATTCCTGTTAGGTCAGTCTAGGCTGAATCCCCATCACCCCTCATGTCTTCTCTTAGTGATTTTCCATCTGTTGACCCCACCCCATCCCTTGGCTGTTGGTTCTCACCAGCCCACATTGCATTTGGAGCTGAGCCGAATCTTTCTTCCTTCTGTGAAATCCTATTGCAACAGTCCCTATGCTTATCACAATGTCTCTGAATTAATCATTCTTACAGTTCTTTAGCAGGTGTCATTAGGGGCCGGCC
>NW_007726500.1:635772-643252 GCF_000696425.1 Galeopterus variegatus
GAAAAAAAAAAAAAAAAAAAAAAAAAAGCAGGTGTCATTAAATATGTTTTCTTTAACAGTGGAAATGCTCTAATGACCTTTATCTGACTCTGTGTTCCACACTCTTGGATCCAGGACCGTGGAGACACAGTGCCACACCTTGTCTCCTGATACGGCTGGTGCATATTCTCTGGGTCCTGTGGCTCTTTTGCAGGCAGACAGCTCTCTGGGCAGTGTGTTGACTTAACCATTATCATTCGTGGTGAAGAAGAGGGAAGGAGAGAGGGGGTCTCAACGGAGGTGTGTACCATTTGGTATGGCCATAGCCTCTGCACACCTTCAAGAACTGGGTGAGTATGAGCATCCAATGGCATTCTCAGTAGTAAATACTGCAAGCTGGAATGCAGACATGGGGGCATTGGCTGCTTCTTCAGCCACTTGGACCCAGACCAATGGCTCTGCCTAGCACAGAGGCCAGGAGCCATGTGCAACCAGTGTGATGCATGCAGTTCCTTGCTTGGGTCAGCTCTCCTGTGGCCATCTTGAAATTCTTTATACACACACACACACACACATTATCAAAGGGTCCTGCATTTTCATTTTTGGCTCTTCAAGTTGTAACTGGTGCTGGCGACAGGGATGGGTGCAGAAACTTCCTGATATTTAGCCCACAGAATTAATGTCCACCCTACCTACCGTCATATATCTAGATATACAACTCAACAGCCACAGAAAGCAGAGGGGGCCAAAAATACATTTTGGCAAATTATAAACCTGTTTATGATAGAAGAAACCACGGACATGGGCTGTGCTCCTCAGAGAGAGTGTGTGGAGGAGAAGGCAGGAGGCAGACGTCTGCGAGTGGAAGCAGGAGAATGTGCATCGTGGGTGGAGGCCAGGGAGACCCCCGGGACCAGAGAGGTTTGCGGAGGGCGCATTTCACAAGGAAAATGGTGAGAAAAGGCATGGAATGGGGGCGGAGGGTGGTGTTTAGTAAGACAAGGACTAAAATGTGAGCTTTAAAGTTGAGAAAGAGCAGGGGATACCTCTGGTAGAGCCAGGTCAGGTGAGGGGTGGGGTCCAGGGAGCCCAGGGATGAGCGGGAGCAGGGAGCAGAGACGCTACCCGTGACCACATCCTTGGGGGCTCGAACAGGACCCAGGATGAAGTGACAGGGAGAGTGTGACCATTAGACAGAATCTGAGACAGGGAGGATGGTTTTAGAATGGAGGGCACTTTAATGTGCTCCGAGGCTGGGAGGTGTGTGTGTGTGTGTGTGTAAGATCCGGTCTCACAGGTAACTATGATATTTTTTACTCAAGTTCTTTAAATTGAACACCCTTTCCTGCCCAGAACATTTTAATTTTTAATTTTGACAAAACTTCTGACATTTCTAAGGCCTTTTTCCCTTCAGAGTTTCCACTTGTGTAAACATCAGCACTATTTTTTCCCCCTCTTCCTTAAGGCAAAAAACTCAAATGGCAAAGTAAAACATGAGCCTTCCAAACCCAGTGAGTGGCTAAATTTATCAATGTTCTCTCAGTTTATGTGAAGTATTAAATTGAATCTTAATTGGTGTGTTTTGTTTATTTTTCTTGGTTTATTTGCTTCTATAAGGGGAATTCTATCACAGAACAAAGAATTACATCTCAAATGTTTTATGCAATTGAGTGTATTTTTTAGTGAAAACCCCAGGCTGATATGATGGAGAATCCACTCTGTTTAGGGTTGGTTGGAGGTCACTTCCTATGTTTTGTTTGCGTTTTGTTTTGTTTTTAAGTAAATGAAACATTAGAAAGCCCCCAGACTTTCAAGCTGTCACATGGGGGATGTTAGGAAGAAGCGTAACAGGAGTGGAAGAGCGCATTCTTTTTCTTCTGGTATCAGAAAGAACCGTAAGTCATTATGGAGCTGATTGATGGATTCAAAGTTGTGGTCATGCTGAGAATGGATTCCAAACAGATTCAGATGAAACTACCTACTGATAATTGTAGGCAAGGGGCAGTGCATAGACGACATGGTTAATGAATTACAATAAACCATGAAAATATTGTTATTCAAGGACACTGAATTTAGACATGTAGTTATAATTTCTTGCAATGTAGATATACACAAACAGTGGATTCTGAGGTCTAATTTAAATTCTTGGCATATAGCAGTGTTGCAATGAACTTTTATAAGATTTCAGGAACACAGCTTTCTGTTTCTGGAGGAGTAAGATGTTTAGTCTTCGTCTAGTGAAATATTGATAAGCTTCTGATTTGCAATGATTTTCTGTCTTCGCTGATTTTCTCAGTCTGTAGTCAGTTCACATTTCTCTGTGATTTGCACACATCCAAAGTCACATGAAATTAGGCCAGAGCTATTTCTCTAGTGCCCACAGTGACAGGGATGTCCCCAGATATAGAAATTTGCCATTACATCGCTTCTTTTTTTGGTGCACCATAAATATTTCATTCAGTCTCTAAACGTGGCAGCTGCTCGGCTCACCATGATGATGTGTATGTGGTGGGATCATCTGCCGCTCATTCAGAACATACTGATTTTTAAACTCTCAGTAAAGTAAACAACTTGGATATTTAGATGATCAATTTTTTAGAAAAAGAGACACATCTGTGCTTACTTTCACAAACTAAATGTTGGATTAAACCACATGAAATTGTCAACTTTTGACCATTCTTGACATTTAAAATTGTGATTTCTTACTGTTCATCCTAAATGATATCTCCTGCAATGCGTGCAGGTATATTTAAAAGTGATCAGGAAGCATCTGTAACTCTACTTATAGTTTAATACAACAAATAATAATATATAACTTGTTACAAGCACTTTGAGTTTTTCTGTTTTAATGAAATGTTATGCATTTAATGTTGAAACTTTTTAATAGAAAATTAAACACAAGAGTACAGTGATCTCAAGACAAACATTAGGTGTCTGATCTTAAAGACTGAAAGACCAGATAATTATATTATTAACAACTTCAAAATAAGCTAAAATTCTTACTGAAATAAGTTTATTGCATTAAATATAATGTGTAAATCTCTGTGAAGTTTTTATTTGTTCAGCAACTTGTTTTAGAAAACTCAAAAAATAGTAATGTAAATATTTGAACTTCTAATAATTACAGTCAACAGTTCTGAAGGACGAAATAGGATATGCGCCAGACAGTGCTGTAAGTATCATTTATTTTGCAGCACAGTCAATGCAACAAATATTATTTATATCACCATTTTATAGCTGAAAACACCATGGTGTGTCAATGTTTAAAAACTTGGTAAAGTCTTAGTGTTTAGTGCTCAGCTGTTTAGTGCTCTGTCATGCCAAACTTTGAGATGCACGCACACACACACACACACACACTCACACACACACAAACACACACACAAACAGACACACACACTCTCTCTCTCACACACACACACACACACACACTCCAAATTTGAAATATTTATATTTGGAATGTGTAAAATCTAAAAATCTGAATATTTAATTCCAGGTATTTCACAATACTGTTTATTTTGCCTTCATGTATACAGAGGGTTATAACTTATATCACATTTGAAAATCCATAAGATAATCTTAACATGTGGAAATGTTAATTAGACTAAAGAAAGAAAATATTCTAAGAAGGTGAAGAAGAAAGAAGCTCAAAAGTAGCACTCTTGCCTGTAATCCTTTATCAGCCACAACTGAATATCAGAGACTGTTGGCTTATAAACAGCAGAAATTTATGTTTCCCAGTTCTGCGGACTGAGAAATTGAAGAACGAGGCACTGGCATGTTTAGTGTCTGGTGAGAGCTGCTTCCTGGATACAAATGATGTCTTCTGACTGTGTCCTCACATGATGGAAGGGGCAAGGGAGATCTCTGGGTCTCTTTTATAAGGGCACTGATCCCATTCACGGGGTCTCCATTCTCAGGACCTAATCACCTCCCACTGTGGATCAATGCCCCCCCCAAACTCATTGAAACTACCACTGTGACAGGGTTGATGGTGGGAAATCCTATTATAGTAATTGAAAGGAGGGGACTTGAGGAGGTGATTAGATTATGAGGACTGTGCCCCCAGCAATGGATTGATCCATTCATGGAGTTATGGGCATGGTTCTGATGGCTTTAAAGGAGGGAAAGTGAGCAGGTTGGCTCTCTCTTGCTCAGCCATTTCACCATGTGTCACTTTGCATTGCTGTAGAGCCACCACCACCAAGATCCTCACCAGATGTGTTCCCTAGACTTTGGACTTCCCAGCCTCCAAAACTGTAAGAAATAAATTCTATTTCTTTATAAATTACCCAGCTTCAGGTATTTTGTTACAAGTAACAGAAGTGGACTAATACACCTCCCAAATGTCCTGCCTCCAAATATTAACACATTGAGGATTAGGACTTCAACAAATGAATTTGGGGGGGGCATAAACATTTCATTGCAGTGGATTGAATGCCCCCCCCCCAAAAAAAGCTATTGAAACTTAATCCCCACGGTAACTGTTGAAGGTGGGAAATATGATATAAGTCTATATGACAACTGAAATGAGGTAAGTCTGATATGATGATTGAAAGGTGGGACCCTGAAGAGGTGATTAAGTTGATGACTCGATGGTGGTTGTGGGCATGGTTCTGAAGGTTTCAAAAGGAGAGGGCATGGGGAGCTCTCTCTCTCTCTCTCTCTGCTCCACCACCTTGTGCCAAGTGAGACCCCTGCTTTACTGCCAAGGAAAACCCGCACCATATATGTTCCCTGGACTTTGGATTTCCCAGCCTTCAAAATTGTAAGAATAAATTTCATTTTACTTATAAATCACTCAGTTTCAGGTATTTTGTTATAAGCAACAGAAATGAACTTATACATTCATTTTATAGCAATCTATGCATAAAGAAGAGACAGAAAAACAAGGAAATTCAGTGCAGTGTCTATCTGACTTCTTTCTGTTTCTCAAATCATGCAATAGGGTCATGCCATAGCACAGATAAACATCACTGAGTCCATTTCTGCCTCCAAGTTCCACATGTCATTATTCAAAACCCAGTGCTGACACTTATGGCTGGGGGACTTGGCCACATTCTGCATGGCTTTGTGTCCCTTATGTAGGTGAAATAATGTGTTGAGATGATCACAGTCTACTACAAATACACAGCAGATGGGTCTTGCTTCAGCAAGAAGAGCAAAAACACGAATTGGTGTGGAAGAAAGAACTCAGCGGGCAAGGGCTGATCTGGCCCTCAGCCCACCAGGAAGGAGTGAGTGAACGGGGACCATCCCAGCTGGTCAGCACATCAACAGGGTCCCACGGTGCTCTCCCACCAGGAAAGAAAAGTGTTTTGGTTTTTGAACAAGTACTTGTCAATTCTCCCTTGTCTTTTTAACAATTTGGCTATAGTCTTAAGTGGAAGACAATAATTGCTGCATTTACATGTTACTATAACTCTGGCATAGCATTACAGAGGGACTGAGTCTCTGCTACTGTGTCAGGTGAACACTGGGCCCACATGGCACACCGGTTGGTGATGATGATTACCTGATAACACTTCTGTTGTATCAGTTCATCCCAACAAGACTCACAAGAAGTCATTTCTCTTAGGAGGGATTTGGGAAGCCACCCAAGTGTCACCTTTGGGACCTGGAAACAATCCTGTTTCATACAGCACACTTGAGGTCGAGTTTGCCTTTTTCCTTTTGGTTCAGAGATTCTTTCTGTGTGGCAATGTTGTTGCTTGGTGGTGATAAACAAAAGAATCTGCTCTTCCCAGTCAGCTAAATGTTACTGCATTGGGGGATCTGGGATAAGTCAGTAATGTTAACCTGTCTTGGAAAATGCCATCATAAGACCATTTTACTTAGAAGCAGCCGTAATGATTCCAGAAAGCTATAAAAATAACCTAGAATGCTTCCTGTAACCCTTTCCCTAGATGCCTGAATGTAGGATGCAACCTAGTAACAATCCCAAATCTATACGTCATGTCCAACCAATAGAAAACCTGATGAAGCTATTCGGTGGGGCTGTCCTCTCTCTCCCCTTTGATCTTTCATGCTTCTTGTCACTATAAAAGGCTAAGCTCTGTTGGCTCTCTTCAGAATGCATTTCTCAGGTGATCTATGTTTCTCCCCAGTTGCAATCATCACACTGGCTCAATAAATCTTGGCTATATGCATTTTGCATCAGTTTCCTTTTAGGTCATCATCAGCATATAATCACACCAGGAGGATCCATTCCCAGAGCCGCAGTCAACATTGCCACTGGTTTCTTTCCTCTCCTCTTTTCTGCTCTGCATTTCTTCCTACAACTCTTTTCCCAGAGTGGAATCACATTGCAATTCTCTCTGTGCCACCAGCACCTTCCCCAGTGGACATCTTCCCACAGTGGGGGAGTGACCACTTTACCCTAGCATCCGCCAGGACGGAGCCTCAGCTAAGGCCACGGCCACACCGGATGAGCTGCTTTTGTAGTTTGGGTCACTTCAACTCAATCAGAGAATCACATGGAACTATATCAAGGAAGATTTGACCCAGAGGTTGCTGTATATCTTCTAGAAAAATCTCAGAAGCAGAATAGAGACCACAAATGGTATCTCACTCCCACGTTTGGAGGATTGCTCTCCATGCGTGTGGGGAAACTTCTTTAGAAAATAGGAGTGAAGATGTTTCAAATACTCAGGAATTCCTAAATTATTATCATACCAATTTAACTTAACTATCCTTTTAATTGTTCCTGTTTTTCAAATTGTGATCATTATGTCGTTTTTTTCATTTATTTTGAATTTACATCTGTTTTAATTTTTATATTTTTATTTACTTAATTTAATTTTAATTTTTATTTATGTATTTATTATTTTATTTTATTTATGTTGTTTTGTTCTAAAAACTGCTATATGTGTTACACTATACAGTACGCAGACATCTGCAATCCTCTCTGCACTGCAGATCCCATGAAGCAGGCAATTCGGCTTGATTTGGATTTCTGGCCCATTAGCAGGCCCTGACCCTTAATGTTCATCAGGTGAGTTGACTTAAATTTCGACTACAGTAAAACACGATATCATAACAATTTTGCCAAGATGACAGACAAAGCTGTCAATCACATGCTGATCTAAAGAGGAGTGATGAGATTTCAAAGATTAAGTAAAGAACATGCCAATGTTTCCCCCCCTCTCTCTTTCCCTCCCCCTTTCTTTCTTATTTTTTTTATAAAAGCAAATAAACTATTACCAAACCAAGGCTCGCAAAAGCTGCCCCCGTTTTTAGCTATCCTCACGGGTGAGGGATCCCCTTTTCCAGTTAGGTCCATGCATTTTGATAATCGCTCCTCTGCGCCCATGCTCGCTCACTCTGTTTTCCGTTGTCATTTTATATCAGCATGCCGAAGCCCCATCAATATTCAAGTTAGCACTCTAAAATGAAACTATAAATTTCAATTTGGAGAAAATAAGCCCTCATTTGGGCTCATAAGTTTTAAATAACACATTACCATTGGCTACATCGAGTTTGCATTTCTAATGTTATTTTA
>NW_007726500.1:644235-645591 GCF_000696425.1 Galeopterus variegatus
TAAGTTTTAAATAACACATTACCATTGGCTACATCGAGTTTGCATTTCTAATGTTATTTTATGCATTTGACAGTCGATGTTCCCCTCTGCTCGGGAGAGGAGAGCAAGTGCATGTGAAATGTACGTCTGCTTAAAATGTAGGTATTGATTAGAGCTGTCAGTCAGCACTGACAAGAGAGGGAAATTATTTCTGAAGGTATGTGAGACACTTGAGGACATGCCACTGTCTGCAGGTTCTGGAGTTTCAGAATTCTGTCTCTAAAACCTCTTCAAAATATTGTCTCCACATTTTAATGACCTGAAAAACAAAGCAGAGCCCAGTTTTAAAACGTATCATGAAAACGGTTCCATGCCAGGTGGCCACGGTGCCCAGGTGAGTTAAATCTGCACCCCTACAAAGGCACAGGAAATTATCCTGTGGATTCCTCTTTTGCCTTCTAGTCAGGATTCATTGTGAGATTGTTTCCACTAATTATCCAATCCTATACTAAACTGTAAAATGCAGAAAATTTAATAAACATGCATCAAATATTATCTTAAAGAAGGTATTGCTCAAAACTAAGTCACGGTAAATACCGTAGTGTAATTTTTCCTCTCTTACTCTTCTAACAGTCACCCTAAATAGCAGAAAATTAATATTATAATATTTTTTAAAATTACATCAGCAGATCTGTATGTACATGTGACTCACGATAGAGGGATCCTTGTGGGAACATCTCCATGTTCTGTCTGACACGTTTTTCAACATCATGAACCTTTGCGTTGAAGTTATCATTGTATAACATCAGTTGATTGGTTAAAATGCCATGTGGTATAACTACATTCCAGTCATATTTGAAGTTAAAAGATGAGCACAATTCTGAGGATTAGAACAAGATGCACATTCAAAATCTGAGAACCGCACTTCGCATGAGCATCAGCCAGAGGCACTCACGGTGCGTGCTTCCAGTCTTGACTTGTCAGCAGGTGGTGTGTTGGACAAGCTGAACAGTGTCTTGATTGATTGGGGTACATTGACTCAGATAGGCCCATCCTCACCCCTTCTGTGCTCATGGCCTTTGCCAAGAGATTCTGCTGTCCTCCCATTAGAGGACAAAATCCTTTTCCTTCACTTTGAATTGGGCTGAATTTGGCCAATAGAACATGGTAGCCAGTGCTGTGTCAGTTCTGAGCCTTGGACAGCCATGGACACACCCTCTCTCTCTTCTGTGGATCCCTGACAGCACTGACATGAGAGCAAACCCAATCTAACCTGTTAGAGATGAGAGAATACCTGTTAGCTGAGGCCAGTCTTTCTGGACAACCCTCAGCCAATCTGTGGCTGATCTCACAGCAGGAGTGAGTCTAGCTGACCTG
>NW_007726500.1:646827-648189 GCF_000696425.1 Galeopterus variegatus
ATGGCCCATTCTGCAGTTTTCCCTATGCACACTGGCTCCAGGGCTGGGAAATGCTCTATGGGGCTTCCTCCTCTCCTGACTCCCAGGTGGCTCCTGTCTTCCTTCTCCCTCCAGCCATAGCAGTGAGATCTAGACATCAAGGTATCAGTCAAGAAATGTAATTGTCCCATCCTCCATCCCTTCAGAACCTGCCAAATGATCAATTGGATAATATAATTTGATTCGTCATGATGATCCCTAAATGTCTCACATAGAATTAAATCGTTGACCTTTCTATGTCCTATGAAGTTAGATGCTGATATGGATTGAATTCTGTTCCTCAAGTTTTAAATGCTTTGTCCCCATTGTAACTATTGAGGGTGGGAAATCCTATCATGATAATTGAAAGATGGGCCTTGAAGCAGTGAGTGAGTGGGTGGTTTAATGGTGGCCATGGGTGTGATTCTGACGGCTCTAAAAGGAGAGCACCTGAGAGTCTCTCTCTCTGCTTCTGCCATCCTGCAATGTGATACCCTGTGTCGCTGAAGCCACCACCAAGGAAGACCATCACTGATGTGTTCACTGGACTTTAGACATCTGATGGAGTTTGGATGTCTTGTCCTCCTAGAACTCATGTGGAAATTTGATCCCCAATGTGGCAGTGCTGGGAGCTGTATGGATCATGGGGGTGGATCTCTCATGAACAGATTCATGCTCTCCCTGTGGGAGTGGGGAGTAATGAGTGAGTTCTCACTCTATTAGTTCCCACAAGAGCTGATTGTTTAAAGGACCCTGGCACCTTCTCTCTCTCTCTTGCTTCCTCTTGCCACGTGATCTGCTTGTACCCACCGGCTGCCTGCCACTTTCCTCCATGAACAGAAGCAGCCCGAGGCCTGTGCCAGATGCAGCTGTCCCAGAATTGTAAGCCAAATAAACTTCTTTTCTTTATAAATTACCCAGTCTTAGGTAATTCTGTTATAGCAACACAAAACAGACTGATACAACATCCAACCTGTGAAACCACAAGCAACACATATCATTTCCTTATCATCACCTGGTTTCAAGTATTTACATTATAAGCAACATAAATGAACTAATACACAAGCTGTCTAGTTTAGCTATCGTTTTGTAGATGAGGACAGTGGGTATAGGAGAAGTGGCATAATTGCATGGTTTCTAATAGCTAATAAGCCACTGCTCTGAGATGTGAACTCACTTCTCATGGCAAAGGTTCCTACTTACATCTTCGTTCTATGATTCCAGAATAATTGGAAAAGGTGGCTTTTTTCACCTAATTCACACAAAGCACATGGTTGTCTCTGTCCTAGAAACCTGTGCAAGGGGTTAGAAATAAATAAGATATAAAGCACACACACACAGGGC
>NW_007726500.1:649179-651110 GCF_000696425.1 Galeopterus variegatus
AAAAAAAAAAAAAAAAAAAAAAAAAAAGCACACACACACACACACACACACCCCATAGGACTGATACTAGGAAAGATCATATCTTACTTAATTCTTAGCTAAAATTGTCTATAAAAATCTATATGTGTTACTGTGGCTAAACAGTCCTTGGAAATTCCAGAATAAATCTTTTTAAGAAAAAAAAATATAGTTTTCAAGAAAACAAACATATCTTAAGAGATAAATTAATCCTCCCTTCTCAGAAGGCTCTGTGGAAGAATACTATAGATTCATCTTATAAAAATCTATATGTTGGAACTTCTAGTTTCCTATCTGGGAGTTAAGAAGCTTAGAAGTTGCCACTCTATTCTAACAACAAGTAAAAAAGTTAAACAAATTGGAAAAAATCAACAACTCTTCTTAGATGCATTAGAGAAGTGAAGTCAGAGGGCAAATCATTTTCCCCCAAATTTGAGGGACTACCAGTCAGATACAGGGAATCACAATCTACCAGAGTAGTAACCTCCATGGGAAACAATGCCAGGGTAGAATAGTGTAAATTGTAATTGATAAATTGCTGCAAGTTCAGTGTGGACAGGCCTGAACGTTAAAAATATCAGAGGAACCCAATGAAAGAGACCCCATAGTTTTGTGTTTTCTTTCCTCTGGGAGCTCTACCAGGTGCTCACAGGGAATATTGGAGAAAAATTCCCTCATGCTTCTGGCATGAAGAGGGGAAAGGAACCCTTTCAAAATATGCTGAAGCATTCTGTTCTTCTTAAGGGGGAATCCCTGAGGAGAAACTATTTAACCAGAGCTTAACTCGCTAGAGTTTATTGAATCTAACCTACCTGGAAGAAAGAAAATACCCAATACAAGCCAACTCTAGCCTTCCATGTGAGGGAAGGAAAATACTCAATTCTATCCCACTGTAGGCATCCTATCCTACCTACAGGGAAAAATAACTGGGAAGCACTGATGAAGTTCCCAACCCAGGAGCATAGACTCACCAAAAGTTTGAGACCTAATTCTAGGACCACAGAACACTACCCCCCACACACACAAACCTTATCAGTACATTACTAAATACCTATTTAATACAGTTTCTTTTACCTGGTATACAACATACTCCTTACAACAACAACAACAACAAAATTACAGGTAATTCTAAATTGCAAAATAACAAAGTTTGTTGACACCAAAAAAGCATCAGAAATAAAGTCAGACATAGCAGAAAAGTTGGAATTATTAGAGCAGAGAATTTAAATCCTGTGATTAACATCCCAGGGCCTCTAACTGATAAATTAGACAACAAGAAAGGATAGATTGATAATGTAAACAAAGAAATGAAAATTCTAAGACGAAAATCAAAAAGAAATTATAGAGATCAAATACATTGTAGCAGAAATTAAAAATGCCTTTATGGCCTAATTAGTAGATTAGACACATTCTCTGAGCTTGAGTTTATATCAATAAAAACTGATAAGCAAGACTGAAGGAAAAATCTCAAAATATTCAAAAACTGGGGTACAACAACAAAAGGTCCAAAATACTTGTAGTGGGAATACCAGGAGAAGAAAAAGAGGAAAGAACAGAAGCAATATTTCAAGCAATAATGACTGAGAATTTCCTCAAATTAATATCAAATCACAAATCACAAGCTCAGAACATACCAAAAAAGAAAGAAAAGAAAAAAAAAACCTACTCTTATGCTTATCATACTCAAAGTTCAGAAAGAAAAATATCTTTAAATAAGTCAGAGGAAAAAACACCTTACCTACAAAGACACAAAGATAAGAGCTACGTCTAACTTTTTATCAGAATCTATGCAAGTAGGAAGAAAGTGGAATAAAATATTTAAGGTGCTGAGAGGAAAAAAAAAAAATCCCACCAACCTGGAAATAAACTTCACCAACTCGGAATTCTGTACTCTAAAGAATTATCCATCAAAA
>NW_007726500.1:652043-655167 GCF_000696425.1 Galeopterus variegatus
AAGTTAATCTATAGATGCAGTATAATAACTGTCAAATCCTAGCAAGTTATTTGTAGATATTGACAAATTTATTCTAAATTTTATGTGAAGAGTCAAAAGGCCAGACTAGCCAACTCAATATTGAAGGAGAAAAACAAAGTTGGAGGACTGACACCACCTGACTTCAGACTTACCGTAAAGTTACAGTAATCAGCATAGTGTGGTACTGGCAAAAAAAAAAAAAAAAGACACATAGACCAATGAGGCAGAATAGAAAGACCAGAAAGAGACTTACAGAAAACTGATCTTTGGCAGAGGATCTAAGCAATATAATGGAGTGAAGATAGTCATTTCAGCAAATGGTGCTGTAACGAGTGGATGTCCACATGCAAAAATAAGTAAGTGAATACAACTAGGCACAGATATTACACCCTTCATAAAAATTAACTCAAAAGCTCCTGGAAGATAACATAGGAGAAAACCTAAATGATACAGGGTACAGCATTGACTTTTTAAATACTACACCAAAAACACCATCCAAAAAACAAGGAATGGATAAGCTGTACTTCATTCAAATTAAAAACACTTGCTATGTGAAAGACTATGTCAATAGAGTGAAAAGACCAGCCACAGACTGGGAGAAAGTATTTACAAAATACATACCTGACTAAAAAATAACTGTTATCCAAAATATGCAGAGAACTCTTAAAACTCAAAAATAAGAAACAACCCAATTAAAAAAAAAAATGGGTCAAAGACCTTAATAGACACCTCACCAAAGAAGATACACAAAAGCCAAATAAGCCTACTAAAAGATGTTCAATGTCATACATCGTTAGGGAAATGCAAATTAAAGCAAATTATATACCACTACACACCTATTAGCGTGGCCACAATCCAGAACACTGATAGCACCAGGTGCTGGCACGGACGTGGAACAATAGGAGCTCTCATTCACTGTTGGTGGGAATTCAAAATGTTACTTTGGAAGACACTTTGGAAGACAGTTTAATGCTTTCTTACTAGACAAGTATATTCTAACCATTCGATCTAGCAGTTGTGCTCCTTGGTATTTACCCAAGTGAATTAAAAACGTTATTGGTACACAAACCCTGCACGCAGATGTATATAGCAGATTTATTCTTAGTTGCCAAACCTTGGAAGCAACAAAGATGTCCTTCAGTAGAAGATCGGTCATAGAAACTATGGTACATACAGACAATGGTATACTATTTAGTGTTAAAAAGAAAGGAGCTATCAAGCCATGCAAAGAAAAGGAGGAACCTTAAATGCACACTGCTAGGTGAAAGAAGCCAATGTAAAAAAAGGCTACATACAGTAGAATTCCAACTACATGGCATTCTGGAAAAAGCAAAGCGAGGAACACAGTGAAGACGTCAGTGGTTACCAGGAGTTAAGGGGAAGGGAGGGATGAATAGGCAGAACACAGAGGACTTTTAGGGCAGTGAAATTACTCTGTATGATACCATAGTGGTGGACAGACGTCATTGCACATTCGTCCACACCCACCGAGTGTACAACACTAAGAGGGAACCCTCATGTGAACTATGAACTCTGGGAGATAATGACATGTCCGTGCAGGCTCGTCAGTTGTAACAAACGCACACTCTGCTGGGGGCGTGGATCGTGGGGGAGGCAGTGCGTGTAAGGACATGGGGTCATGCAAAAACTCTGTCCTTTTGCTCAGTTTTGCTGTGAACATAAAATGGTCTATAAGACGTTTATTAATTTTGAAAATACATCAGTAAGTTGGTGTAATTATTTACTTATCTTTTTCAGTTTGCACTTTGTACGCCACGGTTCTTCACACCAAGGAAAGATGTGAATACAGATCTGCTCGTTTTATCACTTCCTAAAGGAAAACAAAGAGTGTGCACAAACATTAATATGGATCACAAAGCCTTCAATATAAAAATAAAGGTTTTTCACAATATATGTCTTGATATTACAGTGGGAGAGAATTTTTTTCACGAGCAGAAACCTCTATTATCGTATTCCCCCAAGAGATCCCTAATGATCTGAATCCAGAATTTATTTTTATGTGAGAGGAACAAATTGGCTTAATAGGCAACCATTTGTTACCAAATGAATTGACAAAGCATTTAGGCATGCAAGGATCACACATTTGCTGTGGAAAATAATAACTTATTTTTAAATTGCTGAATGGTACCTTTTGGATTAGAGAACTGAGATCTACAGCAGTGGGGAGAGCTCCTTCCACATAAAATCTTGCAGTGGGTGGGTGAGACAGGCTTTGTTCCTCCACACTTCCCAGTCTCACCCTCTTCACCCTCATTCCCAGGAGACAAAGCCTTGGTGACCGTGTTCCACCTCTCGTCTCAAGCTGATCTGCACTAAACTTAATAGATTGCTCATTTTTGCTAAGATGCCACAACTCACCCCGGAGATTTTTGCATTTTGAGAGCTGTCAGAATTTTAAGCAAACATATGATGTTCAGCTGACAAGATAAAGCTGAGTGGTGGGTGAGTGGTGTTCTCACCCCTGGGAAATCCTGGAGTTCCCAGGCACATAATCTGCCTCCCCCAGCTCTGATGGGTGGATGAGCCCACTTTTGTTTCACAGCTTTGCCATCAACACTGAATGGATTGTCCAAAGAAGAATCTTTACACAAATTCTTTTTTTCTCACTGTGCCTTCTGATTCTCATTTTCTGTCTTCTCATCTGCAACAATGTCCTTGAATTATGAAATTATGTCACAGAAAGAGAACATGAGGTGGATTTACGCTGAACCCCTGACAGTACAGGTTAGGACACAAGGTGGCTGTGAGGTTAGGGGGCTTGCCTATGTTCACAGGGCTGCTGGCTCAGGACTAGGCCTCACTGAGCAATGCAGTCCCCTCCCACCGGCACCAGGTCTCCAGGAGTCCAGACACAATGTCCAGCGCAGTCTGAATCCTGCAGACCTCACCAGTGCCTTTGTTCTGCAAAATCAGGGACATCACATTAATAGGTTACTTAGAAAGAGGTAAATGAAGAGCTTGGAAAATTTGACCAAATACATGAAAAGCATAAAAAATACATGTTTTACTTCCCTCTGTGTAACAGAGAGGTAAAAAAGAATTACTGGATTACTCAAAGCAGTACGAATGCATTGAGAAGCCC
>NW_007726500.1:655759-656803 GCF_000696425.1 Galeopterus variegatus
ACAGAGAGGTAAAAAAGAATTACTGGATTACTCAAAGCAGTACGAATGCATTGAGAAGCCCGGAAGGACTGCGCTTCAGTAATTTCCCCATCAGGAGGAGAAAGCTGAGTGTGACAGCCTGATTAAAAGTTAGCTTCTCCCTTTTATTGTAAAGACTGGGAAGTTTCACAGGAAAATTCAGTCGATTTAATCATTACAAAGAACACAAGGACATGGGCAGAGTTGTGGCTAAGTATAGTTTTAATAATGAAAACTAGTAACATCAGTGAAAAAAGCAAAGTAACATTCCATAAGGTTAAGTTGATCCACCAACAAAAGCTTGTTCTTAGCAAACACTTTCTTTCTCTACAGCAATTTCCTCAGTATGTTTACACAACAATCAAGCAACTTTCTCAACATGTCAATCAGTAGGTTAGCCTGTACCAAGGACATCTGCCCTTTGAGCCAGCAATTTTGCTGTGTTACAGTTCTTTGTCTACAACAAAGACTTTAGCCTGGGGAAAGTTTCCTGTTTTTTGCAAGCTTAACATTCCTATGTTTAATTTTCAAAAGTTAGACCTTGTGAAATACATTTGTTTTATTAATGTTAGCACTCTCCTCAAATACATGTATGTTTAACAAAGGTTGAAGGTGGTCTTGGAGGTATGCTTGATGTCTGAATGGTTTATTAAGGAATTAAGGATCTTCCATATTCTGATACCTTTATATACATGAACTTTACACATTTTATTGTAGAGTTCTCCAGAAAATAGGATATGCATATATGTATATACACATATATATGATTTATCCTAAGGTATTGGTTCATATAATTAGGAAGGCTGGGAAAACCCACAACCTGCAGACCTAGGAAAGCTGGAATTGTAGGTAGAAGGCCTGAGAGCCAGAGAGCTAATTATGTAGATTCCAGTCCAAGTCTCAAGGCCTAGAGGAGACTCAGGGAGTCTCAGGAGACTCACAAGCACCAAGCATATGAGAAGATTAATGTCTCAGTTTAAGCTGTTCGGTAGGAGAGTGAATCCAACTTCTGTGGATTTTTTTTTT
>NW_007726500.1:656836-677061 GCF_000696425.1 Galeopterus variegatus
ATGTTAAGAGGGTTGGAAATACAATTATGGTATTTGACAGGTGGAGCCTTTTAGAAGTGATTAGATTGTGAGGACTGGACCCTCATGAATGGATAGATCAGTTCTTAGATTAATGGGCATGATTCTGACAGCTTCATAAGGAGAGAAATTAAGCAGATTAGCTCTCTCTTGCTCAGCCCATTTTTGCATGTGTTGCTGTGGAGTCACTAAAAAAAGAAGGGCCTCACCAGGTATTTTCCCTGGACTTTGGACTTCCCAGCCTCCAAAAATGTAAGAAATAAATTACATTCCTTTATGAATTATCCAGTTTCAGTTGTTCTGTTGTAAGCAACAGAAATGGGCTAATACACCAACCTTCCACACAATTTTCTTCTATTCAGGCCTTCAACAGACTGGACAATGTCCACACACACTGGAGAGAGAGATCTGCTTTACCTAGTTCACCAATTCAAATGCCAGTCTCTTCTGGAAACAACTTCACAGACACACCAGAAATAATGCTTAACCAGATATCTGGGCACGCTGTGGAATGGTCAACTTGACACAGAAAACTAACCATCATGCACAGGAAGAAACTGCAGCTCAGAAAATTCACTCAGGTATGCAGAAGGTAAGCACAGGTAGAATCCCAGCTTTGACTGATGCCTTTCCAAGTTGTTTCATGAAGACACAGGTGAACGTTTAAACAAGTGCACAAGTTTCACGCATAGGTAGATGAAAATATTTAGGAATTTTTATCACTAATATTCTCATCTCCTTTGAAGATGTGAAGACATTCAAAAACAAATATAGATGCAAAATAAGATCTTAAGTGGAAATTTTTAAATGACTTTAAAATGCAGAAAGGTAGAGAAAGTAACTTAAAAATCTAAGGAAATATAATTGTTATAACTTAGTTACAGCACATTTAATTCTACATTTCCTGGCAACAGCATAAAATAAGGAAATATGACATACTATAACTTCCCCTTATCTGATATAAGGGAGCATCCCTGCTCATCAAGAGATAATTTATTTATATCTAATTCTGAGAGAAAATGGTCACTTGATTCCTTACATTCAGGGCACTGTCTTTAACCATGGATTTTTAGAAGATGTGGCTATTATTTTTCTCTATTGGCTCTTGCATCAGCCTCAGGGGCAGGTCCTTCTCTTTCCCTCTTGATACCCAGTTCTGGAGTGAGCATGCCCTGGTGGGTGTCAAAGACCTCTCTGGGAAGGCTGCACATGCACAGTTGTGGAGGATGCACATGCATATGCACACCATCTGGCACAGCCTCTCTTACACCTCACTTTGCTTCCCATGATGGTTAATCTTATGTGTCAACTTGACTGGACCACAGAGTGCCGAGATATTTGCAAATGTTATTCTGGGTATTTCTGTGAGCATGTTCTGGGATGAAGCTAACATTTAATTGGTAGACTGAGTCAAGCAGATTGCCCACCCCAATGCAAGTGAGTCTTGTCCAATTAGTTTGAAGGCCTGGATAGAACAAAATGCTGACACTTCCTGAATGAGAGGGAACTCTTCTGTCCTGACTACCGTGGAGCTGGAAACTTAGTTTTTCCCTGCCTTTGGACTGGAACTAAAACATCAGCTCTTCCTGAATTTTGAGACTTCTGGCCTTAGGACTGTAACCACACCACTGGCTCCCTCGGGTCTCCAGCTACTGACTCACCCTGCGGATCTTGGTACTTGTCAGCCTCCAGAATCATGTGAGCTGATTCCTTACCAGTCTTTTTATGTCTGTGTGTGTGTATATATGTATATATGACAGACATAGAAATATACAAGGGTACTTCAAAAAGCTTATAGGAAGATTTGTATTATCCTTTAATTCTATTTTTCCACAGACTTTTAAAGGACCCTCATGTATACACATATATGTACATACATACACACATATATATACATGCACGCATATGCTATTGTGTACACACACACACACATACCCTATTGGTTCTGCTCTCTGGAGAGCCCTAACTAACACACCACCCCATCCAGGCTTTCCTGGAGAGTGTAGCAGGGAGACTTGGCTCACTTATCACTCTCCTGCTTTCCTCCCAGAGACTAGACAGGAAACAGGAAGAGGAACAGGGTGAAGGCCAACAGTGGAACAACTACAAAATCAATGGAACCTCCCTTCAGGCACCTTCCTCTTCTTCTCTGCCTTTTGGGGCCCTCTCTCATCTCTTCATCTGTCCTTTCCCTCCTGGTATCACCTTAAACAGGGATTTAAATAATGCTTCCACATTCACTACAAGGTATGTGATCACGCCTTTCATGAGCACTTTCTCATTTTGCTTATAGATGTCACAGATCTACCAGGCAATTCTGGGTATGACTGTACTATAAAGAGTAATATAAGTCTAAATTCTGGCCCTTCAAGCAAGCAACATTTTGCAAAATAACTCCTTCCCCATCACACTGCCCAGAATTACCCCGGGCATGCTCCTGGAGTTATTCCACCCTTTCAAGGACCGTGGTAGTTTAAGGGCATTCTGGGTGCCTCCGGGCATGGGCAGAAATGAAGGGAGGCCAGGAAAAATAGGTCAATTGGATTGTCCTGAGGCAACAGAATCCTTTATGTTTTCTGGCTCTACAGGGTTCAGTATGTCTGAATTGGACTTGACACATCTTTTCAACCCATTGTGATTTGGTCTTGATTTAACAGAAAAGGTCAATGCACCATTAGGAACGTCTATGAGGGAGCCTAGCCAGGGTCTTTCCCAATCAAGCAGCCATAGACAAAAGGCTGCAGCTACTGGGTTGCTGTTGTTGCTGTTCAACATTATGCGATTGTCACCTTGTTCTTTTGAACTCTCTCCAGCTTGGCATTTTGTCTCAGCTTTAAGCAGGTGTTTTGCTGTGGCCATGAACACAGCACTACACTGAAGTCTTTCAAGTGTGCTAGTTGTGCAAATGAGCGTTGCCTACAAACTTTCCCCGGGCGATGAGCGGACTACCCAACCTGCTCCCAGCTATGCTAATCTAGCTCAGGGACATGCAGGCACATGAAAGCCTCTCTCTTTTTTTTTCTAACTCCCACTTTTTAATTGATATATTCTGCCCACTGTAGAATTCCTCTGTGTTTGATACACCAGTTTGATGATACAGACAGACAAGTCCATAGAGGCTGAATAAAATGAGCATAAAATCAAGGGAGGAGGAACTGAGATAAATCTAATGATGATGAGTAAGCAGTACGGACCCTCCTTTGATGTGAAGAGCTGATAAGATGGAAAATGATCATCTTCAATGGAAAACAAGGGAAAATGATGATGTTTCAATACTGTGACTGGCATAGCAATAACGTGTGTGTGTGTGATATTATTGTGTGTGTGTGTGCATGGGAGTGTGTGATATCAATGCAGAATTCACAGGTTAGTCAATTCTGGCCAGAGACATTTGTATTTTGAATGACAAAAATTTTCCTCTAGAAATTTGATGTGGAATTTAAATGCTAATAATATAATTGAGCACTTCGATTTATTTATTTGGACATTTTTATGGCATGGGAACTGTATACAATTGCTGGACAGAGGAGGTTTCATGCTTGAGTTTAGGAGCTGTGTTCCTTAGTATTCATATGTTTATTACAGTTAGTTTACTATGCTAACATGTATCTTAAGCAAAAGAATAGGACATACATTTTTCTGTTCCCTGGTTCTATTTGTCTATGCTATGCAAAGAGTGTCTAGTTCAACACAGATCTAGGTAGCTTAAAGTCCAAATCATATTATAATAGACACGATTGATAAAAGAAAGAAACCAGGCCAGGTCTCTCACAGCTGAAGGTAGCAGGTGTCAGGACCTCCTTTCCTAACAGGAGCCCTGATCAAGGTTACTTTACTGGATCATTTTGGCAATTGTTTAAGTCACTCAGGAACCATGAGCTGTTGCAAAGAGATCACTTCCCTGTGTCCAGCTTTGCTTATTTACACTGAAAACAAAAAGAACCAAACAATTCACAGTTCCAAGCAGAAGACATTTAGTTGATCTTAAAATAGACAATAAAGAAAGTAGTTTTATTAAAAAAAAAAAATTCTAGTATTTTTTTTTTAAAGTGGCAACATTTACATACCTGAGACTGGTTTATATCCCTCTACTATGAAAAGTTTTGTATGAGATATAAAAGTTCTTATTCCCAATTAAGTAATGGGCCACTTAATCTAGGAAAATTAAAGTTGCCTATTGAACTTAAATGATGTCATGTGCATTTCATTATTTTTCATCGTGTTTTCTGTCTATCATATTGAGATAGTGCAGAATTATGACTGTCCTAAAGTCAATGAGATGAGAAATTATACTCAGCCATATCAGTTCAAGCATCAAGCTTATTAAAATTTTTAAAAATGTTGGGCCGGCCCGGTGGCGCACTGGAGAGTGCGCCACTTGGGAGCGCGGTGGCGCTCCTGCTGAGGGTTCGGATCCCATGTGGAGACTGGTTCCCGCTCACTGGCTGAGCGCGATGCGGGCGCAACACCGAGGGTTGCGATCCCATTGCCAGTCCCCAGTACAGGCATGACACCGAGGGTTGCGATCCCATTACCGGTCAGTAAAAAAGACAAAAAGTAAAAAAAATAAAAAATAAAAATAAAAATAAAAATGCTATTGACCTTTATGTTCTGGAAAAACAAGAAGACAAATTATCTCTACCAACAATTTTTACCTGGCTGATATCATTAGTCCATGGTGACGCCCATCCTATCCACGTGTGTTGAGATTCCTCATGGAATGTCACAGAACTCAAAGGCCCCATCCTACATGCCGTATGCTTCTCAACTTCCTATCTGAGCTTATCCATATTCTACACATCTGATTTTTCTAACAGTGATTAGAATAGAACTCTTCATGTTAGTGGGCTACAAAACTCAACCACATAACTGAAAAATCAGGAAAAAAATTGTATATGGAAAACAGTCAAGGTTTCTTGTGTTGTTTTGTTTTGTTTTTCTTGTATCTTGGTGAAGTTTTTTCCCTCCATGGATCTATGTATTGCAACTTGGTTTCCAGAGAGAAAGCAGTTGCTGACTTATACATTCATCTCTGGTTTGGAGGGTTGGGTGTCCCATCCTATAAGAAGAGAAGAACAGTTTTAGAGTCCAGGCCAAGTGGCCCAGCAGCCTTATCTGCCCCTGCCCACCTCCCACAGGACCTCTGTCACATGCAGAGTAAGGTGCAAGTTGTCTGATTGTCATCAGCTCAGGCCAGCAGCCTTGCAAGTGCAGGAGTCTCTAACCCTGCCCTGGTCCTATTATCTTCAGAGAATGTGTAGGGGAGAGCTGTTAACAGGGAGAAGAAAGTTCTTTAGCTTCATGGAGAAATGACACAACCATGCTGCAGACTTTGGAAATGGATGTCCACAGCACTAGAGATAGTAGCGCCAGGCCATCCTAGTGCTTAGTCCATCTGTATGAGGGCATGATTCCTATCACAGGACCTGGCCATTGATCGAGCAGAAAAGACATTGCCCCTCTCATCTGCTATAGTTTGAGACTGCAGCGCCTAAGTCGCTTCCCGGAGTCCCCTCTGGTCCTCACCAGTACCATCCTGCTCAGTCTCCTCCTCCACACCAGCCAGTGGGATCTTTGAGAGCTGCAAGTCTAATCTTGATATTGCCTGCAGAACATCCTTCATCCCACAGGATAAAATGCAATGGCAATGAGGGTAATAGGATGAAGGCTTTTAGGATAAAGACCAAAATTATAATCAGATTGGCAAGGTCCCCTCGTGAACCCAGCCCAGGGTAGTTTCCTGCCTCTTCTCTCCTTCCCTCCCATGAGCTCATCCCGGGCTCTCAGAGGAGCCACGGCCCCTCCATCAGGATGAGCTCACACACCTCTTTCTCTGAAGGCCAGCGGCCCATTCGTGCCTTGGCTTACACATCCACAACCTTCAGATCTCAGCTCAAAGGATCCTTCTTCAGGAAAGACTTTCCTGACCATTCTTTTCCCCAGATGACATCCTCTTGCTCCTCGTACCTGTTTCCCTAACACCACATGCTTCTCTGTCCTGCCAGTTATGCCTACTTGCAATTGTGCCATTACTTGTGATTATTTCACTTTGGCATCTGCCTTCCCAACCAAAGCATAAGCTTCATGAGGGCAGGTCCTGTTTATGTTCTGCACTTCTCACATCCATGGCAAATGGCGCTTGCAGGCAGTAGAAATCAGTTGACTGAATAAATGATGCCAGGAGGGTGGACGGGCACAGGATATGAACTAAGAGGCAGACACATTGTCATTCCATCTTGCACTATCCTGGCACCTGCCTGCAGGCATGAGGGAGCTGCCAATGCACAAAGGTAGGGACAAGAAGTGAGATACATGGGAGGTGGGCCACCAGTTAGGAGGCTGTTGCAACATTTCAGGCAAAAGATAAGAGTTTTATTAGAAAAAAGAGAACAAGAGTCAAGTGAGAGAGAATTTAGAGCAGCAGCATGAGCCCAGCCCTGTGGCTTGGTGGGTGAATGAGAGAGTGAAGGGAAAGAGCCAAAGGAAACTCAAGGTTTTCTCTTCGCTGCGTGAAGGATGCAGGTGTCGTTAATAGAAACAGAAGAATCGGAGAGATCTGAGTCGTGGAGGAGGAGTGACAGGGGCGTTTTAGATGCATTCCACTTGAGGCTGTGAGATTTGAGAGGGTCCAGATGGGAACCCCCACTGTAGCTTGAGAGAAGAGTTGGTCACTGGGAAGTCCCGCACAGAGAGGTGGTGGCAGAAAGTGAGAGGGAAGGTGAACTGGGTAGGAGGCGAAGACTCCACAGGAACAAGGGCATCTCAGGGTCAGCACATGGCCTGCTGGGGATGATGGGAGGCATCCTTTCATGGGGGCAGGTAGGTCCTACTGTCCACCACTGCCTGGGAATGAAAGAAATAAGACCTAAGCCCAGGTTTTTTTCCTGTCAAGATGGTGGAATAGACAGTCCCCAGTGTCACCCTCTCCCACATCAAACCAACTTACAACTATTAAAAAGCAACAACAGCCAAGCTGGGGCCACTAGAGCTCAGGGAGGTGGAGGAGAGACCTATGGAGTTCATGAAGGTGGAAGAAGCCACAATGAGAGAAAGAAAGGATCATTCCCAATCGTTTTGAGCCCCGGCCACTTCAAGGCTGGAGCTAGTGAGTGCACAGAGCTGGAGCCAGCAAAAGCTGCAGCTATGCACTTTGGAGGGAGTTGCTTGAAGGTTACAGGAGCCAAGAGGGCCTTGGTGGCCCCCAGGACATCCAGACTACTAACAGTGTTCCCGTGAACCCTCACAGGAGCAAGGAGTCACAGACAACTGAAAAATGGAGCCCCTCAGAGGCCAGTGACTCATTGCAAGGGATCTGCTCATGGCCCATCCCATAGGAAGTGTTTGGAGCATGATCAGTAGGGGAGACGGGCCCCTGGGAGAACACTGGGACACAGCAAGGACAGCCGATCTGCCCTCCAATCAGTGTAGGACCACTCAGTGGAGACTGGTCAGGAATATGGAACTTCAAGGGGTGCAGTTTGTTGAAAAGACTCAGTCCCAGACCAGAGTCTCTCCACAGCTCAGGTGGACAGGATCTCACAAGACCCAGAAATACTTATAAGATCAACAATTAAAACATGAGCTGCACAAAAAGCCTTCAACAGGGAATCAACAGCAAAGCAGCAATCTAGCTCAACCACCGGACTCAAGTGCTGGTCCCCACAGGAAGCTCCTCCATCTTAAAAGTAAGCAAAGGACAACAAATTAGTTCCAGTGCAGAGTTTAAGTGGTGGGAACAGCAAACAAGCCAACACAGAACTGAAAGAAAAAACAAAATACCCACAGACCAGAGACAAAGTTTGATATTAACTAGTAAATGCCTCACATCACCAAAGGACACCTATAAAACCTAGAAGGAACAGAAGTCCCCTGGGCTCCTAAGCCAGAGAGGGGGAGGACTGGGGGCCTCAGCCATACCCTCTGACACCCGCAAGCAGACCACGCAGGACCACCAAGCCACAGCAGGAAGCCCCCTGGTCTCCCCTGCAGGAACGAGGGGGGATATCACAGGCCTCGACCCCACCCCTCCTTCCTGTTTCTCCCACCCTATTTCCTTCCCCCTTCTCCTCTCCCCACCCCAAACTGCTCTGCAACAAAATCATAGAATGCAATATATATGCACACATATACGTATATATATGCATATATATATATATATATATATAAATAAACAAACTTAATTTTAAAAATAATAATTAATTTTTAAAAAGAAAATAAAAAAAAGACCTAAGCCCAACCCAGATCTCAGCTCTGGCATATTTGAAAAGCGTTTACTTTAAATTCACTTTTATTTTATTTTTTATAAACCATGCTCAAATTTTATCTTCTATATTTAACAAATAATCCATTCTACTCTTGATGTGATAAAAATGTACTTTCGAAAATACAGACTCGTTGACGTTCGACCGCATGTTGTCATCATACAAAACAGGCGCCTCGCCCGGGAGGCCTTTCTACTCCACTGAGTCCGGCTGAGGTTCCCAGTGCCACCAGGTACAGCGCCAGGCGGTTTGTCACGGAGGCTTCCACGTTTCACAGGGGGCAATAACACCTTAAACATAGGGAATACTACGAGTTGACCCACTGCTCTCCCATTTCATGTGGTACAGTGGTCAGACCTGCCTTAACACTACGGGGGTCAAAAAAAAGGGCTTTATTGTAGAAGAACCTGTCAAGACAGACACGTGGGGACGTGCCAGAGCTGGACCATTCCGGGGCTTGAGTACAGGCTGTAAGTAAACCATGCATTTCACTGCTGGTAGGGAGCATCCTCGCTTGAGCGAAGGTGCTGGTGGATCCCGGGGTGGATCCTGGTGGCCTGTGTGGTCTGGCAGAGTGCTCCCCGTGCCTGTGCTCCATATGCACAGCCACCCCTCCGGTTCCATGTACATAGTGACAAATGCACACAATGGCGTGACCACGTTCACAGCGATGGAAGCAGGTCAGCTCCTTCCCGTCACAGCCCCCCGGGCTGAGTGCAGCGAGGGGCCGGTGTCTGTCCTCCTGCCCTGGGACCCCACAGGCCGGACTCGCCCAGAGCGCAGGCAGCGGCCAGCGTCAGCGTGGGGATGAGTTCAGGATGCTTCTGACGGACGCCACAAAGGGAGGGGTTGTTGTGATAGTGACTTGTCAGGCTGAGGACCCCCAGTTGTGTGGACTCCAGGAAGAGGGGTGGGACAGCGGCAGGGCCGGCCACACACCTGAGCCTCTCTAAGCGGGTCCCTTCACTCGCACTTTTCTTCCAGTGATGGCAAAGGGGTGAGCTGGTGGTTCTGTGTGGATGACAGTGTTCCGCTCTCTTGCCACACACCTGAACTCACCCAGGCCCCCCTGGGTTCACGTCTTTGTCAGCATGGTTTCCTCTGATGAGTCCAGTGACTTCTAACGACAGAGGGACTTTCTCAAACACAGGCCTCTCCTTGATGCGAAAGGAATTTTGGGGAGGGGAGAGCTTCTGCAGTAGGATTTTGTGAGGATACCTTCCAGGAGAACCAGAACCCTGAAGGTCGAGTTGTTTCCTTCTTGGTTGATGGCCATCACAAGGATCGTTGAGATCACTGACCACCCCCAGAGAGAAGGCCTCGAGTTCTCAGAAGGGCTGAAAGGGCGTTCCAGATGCAGCTCAGGTGAGCGTGCGGGCGTGGATGCGTCCCCACACTCAGTCTGGCGCCCCTCGCCTTTCCTGTGCTTGCCCTGGGTTTTAGAGCTGAAATATGCCTCAGATACATCACAGAGGTTGAAATGTTGGCAACATCGATAGCAAGAAAAACAACAGTAAATACATCCCTGACGCAAGGGGATGGTGAGCAGTTGAACTCTGTCCTGCGCGGTCCCCGCACGGAGTGGCACCAGTCAGCGGCAGTTAACAACTACTATATAAACATGATGGAATGCGCCCGGCGCTCCGACCGATGGAAAAAAACTGGTCATTAGCCACTGGGGGATGCCCCCTGCCCACACGGCTCTCCAGCTGCGATGCGAGTGTGTTTAAATAAAAACTTAGCACTCTTAACAAGGAGTTTGATAGAGTGTTAACAATCCTCAGCTTCAGGTCGAGCTGTTAACCAACAAAGTCGTCATTAACTGCTGGTAATGACTGCGTTTCTTGGGATTATTGCTTAATTATGAACTGGATAGCCAGGGTCCTGCCTCCTGACTCGGAGAATATTTTTTCATCGTAGATGTTTAACTGCGGCCCTCTCTTTTCCATAACACGTCTCTGCCCTTTGGAACCATGGCAGATGCTGTGGGGGGCTCTGGGGCTGCCGGGAGGCTTTTCTTGACAGCTGGGCATAGTTTTCAGGCCTGCAGCAGGCCTGGGTTCTCCGCAGACAGTTAGCAAACACAGTGGAGTCGCTGGTAACCAATGACTTCTCAGGGACTATTGATTTATTATAAACCAAAGTCGCTCTGGTGGGGTGATTCTGCATCCCAACTGGCTGAAACAACCTAGGGTTCACCTATTTACACACACACGCACACAGACACACACACATACACACACATGCGTGCGCACGCACACACGCACACATGCATGCACGCACACACACGCACGCACGCGCACGCACGCACACGCACATGCGCGCGCACACACACGCACACACACTCCCTTCTGTTCCTTGCTGATGGTTTGAGGCGGGTAGTTTCAGAGGATCTAAAACTCTTAAGCTCATTCGCAGCATGTTACCATGGGGGGGGAATGAGCACTGATTTTCAAGTCCAGATCCCCAAACACCATGACTTATAGATCTACGTGGGTGTCCCCATGTCCCTGGGACCATTCCTAGTATACACAATAATGATTTTTCCCCAAATTGATTGCCTTAGGTCGCATTTCTTGTTTTGAATTAAATCAAGAGTCCGTGAAATAAGGGTACTTGTTTCTTTATCACTGTATCGACCCTTTTAATTTACTGTAATCACTTGACTGCAACCTCCTTCTGGAACAATTTTTTTTTTTTGACCCATAAAGGGATCGCAACCCTCAACCCAGTGCTGTTCGCACCCCGCTCAGTCACGTGAGTGCACCGGCCATCCCTGTATAGGATCCTAACCTGTGGCCTCGGCACTACCAGCGCCTCACTCACCTGAATGAGCCACCAGGCCGGCCCTGGAACAATACTTTTGAATGACTTCAAAGTTTACAAAACTTTCCATTTAAGATGTGCAATAATCATGTACTGTATGAGAATAAGGCTGTTTTTACTATACATCCATTAGTTGAAAATGGGGAGGGGGTTATGTATTTGTCTGTGAATATTATAATTTAATTCAAAAGAATTCACTGACTTTTAATGACCTCCTATTTTACAATTCACCTAACAGGTTTATTCCATAGTAGTTACTCCAGAAGTAACTGCTGACAGGTGTTTGCGTCTGAGTATTTCTGCACATGAGTATACAATATTGTAAGTAACGCAGGTGCTTTTCTTTTTGGCCTCTGTGAGCCTATGCCCCTCCTATTGTCCCCCGCGAGATGCTCTAGTGCCTGTGGGAGACTGAGTGAGTGTCACAAAAGGAACACAGAGAAGCCCCTGGGCATAGCGATCATCGATGTTCTAGAAAAGGCTCTTGCAGAAAAATCTAGCTTAGCAAGCCAAGCCATCATCTTGAGAGTAACTGCTGACAGGTGTTTGCGTCTGAGTATTTCTGCACATGAGTATACAATATTGTAAGTAATGCAGGTGCTTTTCTTTTTGGCCTCTGTGAGCCTATGCCCCTCCTATTGTCCCCCACGAGATGCTCTAGTGCCTGTGGGAGAGTGAGTGAGTGTCACAAAAGGAACACGGAGAAGCCCCTGGGCATAGCGATCATCAATGTTCTAGAAAAGGCTCTTGCAGAAAAATCTAGCTTAGCAAGCCAAGCCATCATCTTGAGAAAGGATGCCCACAAGTCTGTATCAGTAGCTTCCCTACTCCCGCTCAGGTCCCAATGGCCTGATAGAGCCTCACACAGGACACTGGGCCAGGGAGCGGAGGGTGGCTGGGGCTAAGGCCTTGGGATCAGGGAGCTGTGGGAAGTGTGAATTCCAAAGGTGCCTCCTGGTTTCCTGCCTTAGGACTTCAGCCCAGAGAGGGATTTGTGTGCCCTGAGCAAAGGGCCCCAAAGGCAGACAGGAACAACCACCCATTCCCCCTTTAGAGATTCCATGAGGAGGCTGCCCAGGCCCACCCTGCTCCCTGGGACTGTCACCTCCAAGGACACAAGGGGGGCACCCTGAGGCTGCCATCTCCTGAGCTTCCCTGGGAGTCCAAGGGTGATGCTGCTGGGGATCAAGAGAGAGGTGCTGCTCCTGCAGGGTGAGGGGGCCCAGAAGAAGACGGGCCCCGTGAGGTCACTGGCGACCTGCAGAGGGTCCACTCAGGGTGTGGCAAAGGGGGAGCAAGCTATGGGGGCAGGTGGAAGTGTCCTGGGCTCTGCCCACGCGGGGACACACAGATTAGTCAGGAGGCTTATCATCCAGGATGGAAACACAGCTGGTGGGCAGGTGCTGGCCACCACAGAGCAGAACCTCCACTCTACACTGCTGCATGGGACCAGTGGCCCATTCACCATGGCGAGGCTCCCCAGGCCTTCATGTGGTGCAGAAGGGACTGACCATCTGCAGGGAAGACTGACATCACCGAGTCAGATGAGCCTTAAGCACAATTGGCTATTCAGGTAATTCCAGCTCTTGCCAACTAGCAGGTGGGGTGTGGGAGAAAAGGACAGCACAAAGTAATTCTTTTGGGGGGGCACATTCAATTGAATTGTGCATCCAGTTGTGCACCCTGACCCTTGATATGTGCAATATGTGAGCCCATGTATATAAACTGCTGTAACATTACTTTCTATATCTGTGTTCAATTGAATTGTGCATCCAGTTGTGCACCCTGACCCCTGATATGTGCAATATGTGAGCCCATGTATATAAACTGCTGTAACATTACTTTCTATATCTGTATTTTGTCTCCTTTTAGAATATGAAAGGCATAGCTGACATTTTTTATTTTTCCTGTCTCCACCCTTTGTTTGTAAGAAGCTACTAACATGGATTTAGGGGAAACTATTGTGCAGACACATTTCGCTGTGCCAGAATTAAATTAAAGCAATATTAAAAATGCCTTTGAATGTGTTACACAATTTTGAAAGTATGTTTATAAACTGTGCCTAGAAACACACACTACTCCATCCTCCCCGTGAGCAGCACGCCGGATTCGTTTGGTGAAGACGGAGCTTTAGGCACCCGGCTGGGCCCATCTGCCCTGCGGCCAGGTCTCTCGGGGAGCCAGGGCCCAGCCTCATGGAAGTGGCCTCCAAGCAAACAGTTTTGGACAATTAGTATCAATAATGGGTGAATAATATGTGTCGTGTTATTTATATTCTTATACTTAAAGAAATCGAAGAATATCAGGGCTGAATAAATATGCCATAAACTTCCTGAAGGTAACATTCTCTCTCTTTTCTGTCTTCCCAGTGACCCTGAGCTGGGCATGTTTTCACAGTAATGCAACGGGTGCTTGCAGGAAATACAGCCGTGCAGATAACGAGGAGAGTTGCTTTCTGCAGGTGTGTTATTTGTTATTTCAGGCCACAGAAACACTAAGTTCTAGGAAGAACAGCATGTTTTATATTAAGCTTCTCACAACAAACAAGCATGTTAAAGCATACTTGACATAACGCAATGTACATTTATATACAATATGTACTTATATATTTATATACACACACTCCCATCTATATCCAATGCCACCACACACACATACTTTAAAGCATTCATGAGTTGTATAAAAGTCGTATTTATATGAGAATCTCGTTCATATTAATGAAGGCTGGTATTCTGAGTTCTTTCAGAATTTTCTTATATTCTGATTTGAATGTCTTTTCCTTTACATTTTCTCTGTCTTGCCTCCAGCTCATTTCCTGCAGCCATGAGGCTCTGGTGGGCCTCCCGTTTTCACAAAGAAGGGCAGGTGACAACATCCTTGGCACAGATCTCATTGTCCATGGTCACCTGGCCCCCTGCGGAGTCCGTGGAGTCTGAGAGACAGGGGAAGCCCACAGCTCGCTCCTGAGCCCTCTCTGAAAAGCTGACTTGGAAATAAACAGTACAGTTGAGTTCAGTTTAGTATTGCAGAACTATATGCAAGGGTACTTCAAAACTTTATGGAAAAATAGAATGAAAAGACAATATGAATCTTTTCACGAACTTTTTTGAAGTACCCTCGGAATATCTGAATATTAAAACATTTGCATAGAGTCCATGTACTGCCTCTTCTTTTTGTTACAACCGTGATGTAGATCTCTGCATTTTTCTAAAAGCCAAAACTTTCTTTCAAAATAAACATTTACACTTATGAATGCAAGAGAACTATTTGTAAAGACAATTAATAGTCTTTTCCTAACTCCATAATTTATTCCACATTTCCTAATACACAAAAGAATATTGTTAATAAAACACCACATGGTGGTTTTCTCATCTATAATATGAGGAAAGGCATAATAGGTATTATTATTTTGCAATAATGTTTGCATATTGACTGATTTTGTGACCTCTTGTATTTTATAATATCATGTTTTATAAAATTATGAACTGGAATGGGGTATTAGTTCTTTGACACTAAATTAACAAAACTACATATGTTCACATCTTGAAGTGATGCAGTCACAATATTTTTAGGAAACATTAATTTTTAATTAATGAATAAGCAATCTAGCAAAATTAGCCATTTTAGACATTTGAAAGTTTTATGAAGGTACTTCAAAAAGTTTGTGGAAATATAGAATTAAAAGATAATATGGATCTTTCCATGATCTATTTGAAGTGCCCTTGTATGCTTGAAGCCCTGATTTAAGAATGTTTTCTCCATAAATTTTAAAGAAACAACGAGGAAGAAAAAGCACATGTTGTCAAAAGGGTCTTTGATAGCTGTTATATAATTTTTTGACCTTGTATTTTTCTGTGGATCTAACATGTGATTTAAGAATAAATTCATAAAGTATGATTTTATTAAATAATATCTACAAAACAACGTGATAACCTCCTTCAAATCCCAAATACAAAACTAAACTAAGGTGGTCATAGTGGATACAAGTGTTAAAGGCTAAGCACAAATCTAGTAAATTTATAAAGTTGATGTGTTAGATCTAAAGGAACTCAGATCTTACTAAACCAAGAGAAGTAAAATGACAGACGAGCAGCAATGTTTTCCTTTCACAAAGCCTCCCATTAACATATAGAGCTCCCTTTTCTGTAGTAGTTATCCAGTCATCCCCCGAGTCTTGGACCAGAATACAGCACCCTCAAAAGGCTGGTTCCACTGCCCACGTGACAATCCGGTAGCATCTACTTTCCTGGGGTCAGGGATTGTGTCGGTTTTGTTCATTTCTATGCCTCTGTTGCCAGACTCAGTCCCTCTGAGAAGATCCACTGAGTAAGTATTCACTGAGTGAATGTGTCTGCTAGCAAGAAGGACTGGGAAAGTGGTGGAAGGGAAGGAACCCCTGCTTATGCTCCTGTTGACAACATCCTTTATGTAGGTGATTGAAAGACACAAAACTCCTCTGCTCCTAATCTGCTCACACCTTCTCTGTTGAGGCAAAAGGTATTTTGCACCGGAAGACGTAACTCAGATAAGTATCGGAACAGGAAATTAAAGTCCAAATTAGGTAAATGGATTGGAAGAGGGGCCCCTTCAATTTGTATATGAGTTCTCACCCTTGGGCCTGAACAAATTACAACCCTAGATACTAAAAGATGTTAGGAAGGGCATTGCTATGGGTTGCAAGAGATCTTGAGCAGCTACAGGGTAGCACAAAGACAGGAGGAGACCTCAAGTGCGGCCACAATTCTACAGGAGAGAGGGGCAGCTTCAGCAGTGTGGGGCAGAGAGCTGGGCTTCACCCCGAGGCAGGGGCAGGGTTGGGTGGGGACAGGCCAAGGGTCAGCCGTAAGGAGCAGCTGTCCCAGGTGTCCACACAGGCTCCTAAGGACACAGTCAGGTGAGCTTCTTTTGGCACAAGATTACTGGATTTCTAGGTAAGGAGGATAAAACAGACATAGTGACAACAGCGAAGCAACTGCAAATCTCAAGCCCTTTCCTCTGGATGTGAGGAAGACATACACAGCACACTGGTGCTGTTTAGAGTCCTTACTGGCTCAAGGTCTGTTCAAAGGCAGTTCCCAAAGGATGTGGGTTATCGGTTCAAGGCCAAGTTCGATTTTGCTGTCACTTGGATGTGGGCATTGAGATCATGCTGCCCAAACGTTTGCATGGCATAAAGCCTGATGCAATAATGATTTCCGTGGATGGTGGAATTTGCATCCAACACATATTTTCAGCTTGGACAAAGAACTGAACATAACACAGTGGAATTTGCCACAGTCCCAGTGTTCTGTGGGTGGCCACACTCAGGGTACTTGAGGCGATCCCAGGGGGACATTGCTCTAGTAGTGCAGAGCCGCCCTCAGCGGCACTAACAGGACAACTGTTAAAACAAGGACACTGAGCAAATCACAGCTAGAAACTCACACTCCACTTTACATTCTGAACTTAAAAGGGGCAAAAAACTAGATTCCAAGAAAAAAAAATTAGGTAAAAGAACTCAAAAAGCAGGTCAGGTGAAAGAATTAGAAGTGTGTTATTTAAGAGAAAAGAAGATCTCGTCAATCTCTGAAAAGAAACAAACACAAACAGACACACACACAAAAAAACCAAACAAACCAAAACTACCCCTAACTTATGGAGGTATTTTACTTGAAAAATTGATTAGCTTAGTTCTATGCCCCTGTAAGAGAATTAGAAGCAAAGAATGGGAACTACAGAGAGGAGTTTTGTCCTAAATAGGGGGGTGGGAAGTTAAGAAAGCTGACTGAAAATAAATTGACAACTTTAGAAGGTGATAGATTTCCCGTTATTTGGAAATGTTCAAGAAACGACTGAAAATTCCTTATTGAAATATCACTGAAAACGCCTTAAGCATTGGATCAGTGCTTGATCTAATCTACCCTTTCCAAGGTGGAAGAACATGTTTCCACTGAACGCTTGAACTATGGCTCATCCAAATTGAATGGTGACTTAAGTGTAAAACACCCACCAGATTTCAAAAAATAAGGAAAAGTGAAAGAGAAAATAACATATCTCATTGGGATGTTTATAGATTGATGACATGTTTAATTGATAATATGTCGGATATATTGGGTTGCATAAAGTCTATTAAAATAATTTCATCTGTTTCTTCTCACTTTTTCTATTGGACCTACTAAAATATTTAAAACTGCAATTGTGGCTTGCATCTATATCCACTCAACAGACTTGGTCTAGATCCTGGCTCTTCAGACTGTGGACTTTGGATCAGCAGCAGAAACGTTAACTGGGGGGTTAAGAGAAATGTGGAAAATTCACCCTAGCTGAGACCTGCTGGACCAGAATCTGCATTTTGACATGATTTGAGAAACATTGCTCTAGATTATTATTGCTCTTGAGCTTGTTTTAAAGCAGAGAAGCCTTTGAGTGAATGGAAATCAAAGTGGAATAATGCTATAAAGGTACCAATTGTGGGGATGCTCTTTTATTGTGAACAGAGACAGAGAGCCTCAGTTCTTCCCAGTTGTTTCTCCCAACTCTACACGCCATACCCTGGTTCTTGCTGTCTGATGTGCAGCATAGTTCAAAAACCGCCGGTCTATACTTTTAGAGTCTCTAAGACATAGGAAACCTCTAAGTGCCCAATATTTCCTAATTCAGACTTGCATTCAAGTTTATTAGAACAGAATGACATTAGCTGTGGCTGTGGACATGGTTTCATGGTTACAGTCGTGTTATAGGCTGTCAAACTAGTGCAATCATCACAATCATCAAAGAATCTCATTTAAAAAATGAATGTCCTATTGAATCACAATTTCCAAGGGTAGTAAGTTAGCAATCTATTTATTTAAGAGCCCTCAAGACGAATTTAAAATAGTTACAGGAAATTCAGCTACAACCTTCAAAAGAACAATATCATCTTTCTGAAGAGATGTCTTTTTGACTTGAGTTATTTAAATAAATGCTGAAACTCTATATCTTTAGGTTTAAATTCAAGTTTTTGCTTTACAATTCTAATTCTATTTTTTCTAAATTTCTACAAAACGTAGGGAGTGCAACTAGCACTTGATGATGCTGATTTAAAGAGTATCCCAACCAAAGCTAAAAGCTTCCCTCTCTATTAGGAATAATTTTCTCATAGAAACTGGAGCAAAGCACTTACTGCTCAAATTTCTATGGGGGGTGGATGTTTTTGCTTTGCATCTGTGTGTGTGTGCTCATGTACGTATGTGAGGGGGAGGCAGCCCTGAGTACAAGAAATATTTTATATTGCCCTAACATATTTTTAAAAATTATTTTCTATAAAATAGAAAAATACAAAAGCAAAATAAATATTTGTGCAATAAATTAGCTGGACACCTTGTAGCTGAAAGTAGGTTTCTAAAGTAGGCGGGGGAGTGAGTGACATTCTGTGGAACTAATCTGCAACACTAAGTCATCCCTGTCCTCTGCAAGGAACATTTATTTTTTCCTGTGTAAAAGGACATCATTTGTTGTGCTATTTGTCACCCTACTCTTTGACTTAGCAAAGGAGCAGAAAAGTAGTGTGAAAATGGTACCCCTTTACAGTTTACACTTGAAACAATGACATAGCTACGTGTGATGATAGGAAGAAAAAAATGTGAAAAAAAAGTCTGTCCTTGAGGACAGAATTATGTGGTCAAATGGGTTTGGTAATGAGGTCACGGCGATAGTAGAGAATAGGTCACAGCGATAGTAGAGAATTTTCCTGCTGGTTTTAACTGTATCTGAAATCCTAATGCATTTAACTGAAATTTGTTTTTTACATCATATTACTAAAAAAAAAAAAAAAAAAAAAAAATTGATGCTATTGCAATAGGAATAAGATGACCCCAGCAGTGAAGGGACCGGGCTCCACTGCAAATGCTGCAGAGATGAGGGGGACCGATAGCCACGGAGGACAGCGATGGCCTCAGTGGAGGGAAAATCAGTAAGAGGAGATGTCAGGGGAGGGGACTCTCACTAAACAGACTG
This sequence comes from Galeopterus variegatus, assembly GCF_000696425.1. Taxonomy (NCBI): domain Eukaryota; kingdom Metazoa; phylum Chordata; class Mammalia; order Dermoptera; family Cynocephalidae; genus Galeopterus; species Galeopterus variegatus. Next base: position 675,916 of record NW_007726500.1, read on the forward strand.
AACAGGACTGTCAGTGAAGGCAGGCCATGGTGATCAGATACCAAGGGCGGGGGAAACGGAATTGGATGAGACACCAAAGATGATCAGATATCTAAGGTGGGGGTTCTCACTCGAATGACTTAGTAGGTTTCTGGCTACAGGTGATTTGCAGGCCTAGTAAGGGTGGGGCCAAAGTGAAAGGAGGCTCGGAGGAGTGAAGAACTGAAGTAGGGTCAAAGACACAGTCCTTGTCGATATCCAGAGTGAAACCACCAGGACTGTGGACAGAGACACACAGATGATGTTTTAAGGATTATAAAAACATGTATATTATTGCTTGTTTGGATGACTCAGCAGTTCTTTTGAGGGACTCAAAAATCCCAAAGATTTTCAAGGTTAGTAATAGCGTGATTCATACATGACACCCTGATCTGTGGGAAGACAGGGACAGTGGTGTGCACCTCCTGACCTGTCTGACCCCTGCAAACGTCTCTCAGCTTTCACGTCCAACCTCACAGGCAGAAAGTACTGTTCTTGTCCGGCATTCCAGGAGCCCAGCACATAGCCCAGGAACAGGGACTGAAGGGCCTACCTGTGCAGCAGCCTCTGAGCACATGGCACATGTTACCACCCTCCTGGAGGAGCCCACGTCGCATCAGTCTGAATTGCCAAATCAAAACTTTGTGTGCAGCCTTTCCGGCCATGGCTTTCAGCAGCTCTACCTCTGAATCCCACGATTATGCCCCTCCTCACATGCTTTCTACCCATTGCATTATTGAAAGTGCTCAACAGAAGCCATTCTCAGCTGAAGTATTATCCAACTTCGCCGAAAATATCAGAGTGTGCACCTCCTGACCTGCCTGACCCCTGCAAACGTCTCTCAGCTTTCACGTCCAACCTCACAGGCAGAAAGTACTGTTCTTGCCCGGCATTCCAGGAGCCCAGCACATAGCCCAGGAACAGGGACTGAAGGGCCTACCTGTGCAGCAGCCTCTGAGCACATGGCACATGTTACCACCCTCCTGGAGGAGCCCACGCCGCATCAGTCTGAATTGCCAAATCAAAACTTTGTGTGCAGCCTTTTCGGCCATGGCTTTCAGCAGCTTTACCTCTGAATCCCACGATTATGCCCCTCCTCACATGCTTTCTACCCATTGCATTATTGAA
>NW_007726500.1:677660-679542 GCF_000696425.1 Galeopterus variegatus
AATCCAGCCTGAGGGAAAGGACAGACTGGATGGAAGGAATCCTAGAGCCAGGCCAGCCACCAAAGGGTTTATTATCATGAGGCGACTGACGAAGGTCATCGCAACGGTAAATGGACCACGGGAAAGGGAATGAGAGCCTAGAGCGTTTAGGAGGGAAACTTCTTAGGGAAACTGAACAACCTGAACACATGCTGATCATGGAGGCTTGGGAGAGGAATGATAAACAATAACTCCGAGCATCTGGCACCGTCAGCAGCCAGAAACACAAAGTACGGAACAGGCGTGGGGGAGCTGGGATGGGTTCAGTTTGGATAGAGTGGGTATTGGGGTCTCGAGTTGTACAAGGCAAAGGAATAGGAGTAGGAGATCTGGAGCCAGGTGAGTCACCAGATCTGGATGTGCAGGGGCTGGGAGAACTCAGAACTGGTGGAGAGAGAGCAGCCAAGGACAGAACCCGCAGATCTGCACAAGCAGAGCACAGGGAGCAGAGGGCTAGGGCTTGGGGCTGGGGAGAGCATGAGCAATGAATGGGCGTACAGAAACGCCCTGAAAGAAGTTGGCAGCCTGGGGAGCCAGAGAGCACAGCAATTGGAGGAGAAACCAAAGGCAGAGAATCGGGGAATGGTGCCCTTTCAGGAGTGGTTACACTTGAGCATAGTTTGAGACTAGAAGGATCCAATGGAAAAAGAGAAGTGGAAGCTATCAAAGAGGGACTAGTCAGGGCTTATCAACATGAGAAGAATTACACATTCTTCTCACCTGATTTTGTTCAAGATCAAAAGTTAGAGATATCTTACATTTAGCTTTTTCCTCTAGGACCTCCTCAATGTGGAAAAAACTAGCGACTAAAGTTGAAAGTGAGTCCACATGTTGTAGCTGGATAAGGCACAAGACAGATTTGGTGCTGGCTTTAGGAATTTCACAAACGCTGTTTGCAGGACAGTGTGCATGATCAGAGTTAAACAGATGAGAAAAACTTGCATTTTGCAGTGGCCAAGAGCATAGCCATTTGAGTTCAAGAGCCCTAGATGTGATGCCTGTCCCCACTCTTCATGAGCAACCATTTAGGTAAAGTGTCAGCCTCTCCACGTCTCCGTTCTTACCTGTAAAGTGGAGTTTTGGGCAAAGTATTTAGTTAATTTATGCCCACAACATGTATGCATGGGTTTAAGGGTAAATTTTTGCATCCAGCTCTCTGGTGACTTTATCTGACCCTAAGTGTTTAACTTTTGTTATTGCTATTAATGCATGTCAAGCATTCAATAATTCTGAGTTTTTAGTATATTGAGACCCACTTATTTACTATCTGCTTACTTGATAGTTTCCTTTAACATTTCTTTCTTCCTCTAAGAAAACCTAAGTATCTCTTGTTTATTATCAAATATTATTGTGGCATATATTGCCACCAAGTGTTACAGCCGAAATGTGTTGCTAATCACTTACAGAAACCCTACCTTGTATGTATAGGGAGAAGTGCTTCATTAAAAAAAAAAAAGTTCCAGGTGAAAACTCAAAATTGGACAAGAATTTAGTTAGTGATTATACACAATATAGAAGGGACTTTCTCTGTACAAAACTATTCCATGGTCCTTGGAGCTTCCAGTTACAGAAAATAAAACAACTGATATAGAGATAAGGTCTTATCACATGAACAGGTGAGAACCTCTGTCCAGAGGGGATGAGTCAGCAGGTAAGAAACTGCAACATTGAAGTCAATGAGAAAATACTCACAAAAAATCATGCAAATTCAATATGTAAATTGAGTTCTATTTAGTTTATTTGACTTTTTAAAAATTTTGCTGATTTTGCTTGGTCAAAACATTAAAGATTTTTGTAGAAGAAACACTGGTAGGCTCCAGAGAACTGAGAACTCTGAGAGGGA
>NW_007726500.1:680555-681535 GCF_000696425.1 Galeopterus variegatus
TTAGTTTATTTGACTTTTTAAAAATTTTGCTGATTTTGCTTGGTCAAAACATTAAAGATTTTTGTAGAAGAAACACTGGTAGGCTCCAGAGAACTGAGAACTCTGAGAGGGATTGTCGGCCTGCCAGGGACACATGGGTTTGGAAAATGTATTTCATGCAGCAGTTTCAAACTTAGTGGCAGTTTCTTTTGAGCAATGACTCGAGTGAGGCTCTGGTTATCCGAGTTGAACTTTCATACAAGTTATGGCCAGAAGAAACATCCATCTCTCTTTTTAAAATGAACACGTTGAGGTCCAGATAAGTTGTACAGTGTCCCCATGTCACATTCCAGCTGAGTACCAGTTCTCATGTGACATCTCACTAGAGTAGTCCTTCATTCCCTCTTAGAGCATGTGTACTTGGCCACACCTACATGCTCATCTAATTCGCTTATTTGTAGCATCCCACAGTGTCCTCGAGAAAGCCACCCCCGCCTCAGTGGGACCTGAGGTGTGGGGGACCCCTGCTTTGTAATCTTAGTGGTGGAGCCTCCAGCTGTCCTCACTGCTGTGCCTCACTCCTGCTCCAGAGTCTGCCGGCTCAGAACTGAAATGTCCTGTGCAATCGGCCACTGTCCTCTGCCACCGGCTCGTGACTCCTCTGCTTTTCGTGATGATTCGCACAACCCTCCTCCAGCTGCCCTTTGCCGGGCTGCTTGCCATCTTCAGTGCTTTCCACTTCCTGGCTGCCCTGTTCTGCCCATCGCATTTGGAAACATGGACCTTTTCTGTGCTTTCCTGTGTAGAAGACCTGGGACAGGTGCCAGTGACCATTCTTAACTCTCCTGCTCTTTCAGACACTTCACTACACTGAGACTAATGGTCTGAGGAGCCTTTCATATGGACAGTGAGACACGGGGGAACTGGACCAATAGCGATTTTTTTTTTTTTTAATGTTGATGTTTGCTTGTTTCTTCCAAGGATGATTATATCTGCAACGG
>NW_007726500.1:682169-684815 GCF_000696425.1 Galeopterus variegatus
TTGGCATGATGTTTAATGCGTCAGACACATTTTGCAAAGTGCATTAGTACATTGACCAAAGAAGGAGTGTTTCTTATGAAATTTGGGGAGTAAAGGTTGGAATAGGCTCATCCCTCACACTCATTCATTGAACGAATCTTTGTCTGCACACCTAGCCCTGCGCTGAGTGCTGGAAGACATAATAATTTACAGTGCCATGCCTGGGCCGTATACACTGCTGGGAAAAGTCAACATTTGAAAATAGAATTGTTACATACTATTAAAAAGTATTGGCAGGGAGAATGAACAGAGAGCTGGAGGAACCCGTGGAAGGGAAGACGAATGAATCGTTTTGCACACATGACAAGTGACGGCATGGAAAGACACCGTTTTTCTCCTGTAAGACACTTATGGAAGGCTAGGACAAACTGTGCGGGACCACGGCCCTCACCGGTGATGTCTCCTTTGCAGTGGGGCTTCCACTACTTGATTCCCAGGTGCTCCCCAAAGCCCGTGGGCCTTCACTGTGCAGCTTGACTTCAGCACAAAGGCCTGAGCTTAGTTGATTCTGAAATGTAGATCAGTGGCAGGAGTTTGCCATGGGTCTTGAAAAGCTTGGTGAGTGTTTTTTATTGTGGGTTGCCAGCCTCTCAGTATGCTTGCTGGTACTGCTCAGCCCCAAGAACCTGTCCGTCCTCAGGGGACCCACACAGCCTAGCCTGCCTCCCATCACACCCAAGATGCACAAGGATTGGAGTCCCTCAGGCCACAAAGGAGAACCAGGTGCTTGACTTTCTAGGGCACCTGAGGCAGGAGACATGGTGCCCAGCTCTTGCTGTCTTCACTGGAGTGAGGTAGAGGGGACTAGCTGAGCTGAGCAGCTGGGACCCTGCCCACGGCTGCGTCTCTGACGGGAAGGACCCCATCCCTCATCGCGACTGCTTCCGTTGCCTGGAGTGATTCCAGCCTAGCACTGCTCCTGACCACACAGTGTGCACTGTGCCCCTGCTGCCTTTCCTTGTCCTTCCTCTGCCTTAGGAATGTTTTTTTCCTGCCCCTCCTTTCCTTGGGGATGCAAACATGTAAACACATAGACACAGATGGGGATGGCCTACCACTTCCACCATGACTGCCTGGGAGATATTCCCCCTGGCAAGAAATAATGACCTCTGGGACAGTCCCTGATGAATGAGGAGGAGGAGCTTCAGCACGACCAGACCACAGAAGCTCCTGCCAACTGCGTCCTTGGGGTTGGGGGAACATTTGATGAGACCAGAGTACACGGTGGGTGGGGCTAATCCTGTGACCTAAGACTAGCAGACCCTGATGCCGAAGTCCTTTGTGTGCTGTATGAAGGATGAGATGTTTATCCTGTAGCACTGGGGGGTTGACGAAAGGTTCCAGGCAGAATGCAAGGGACACAGAAGTGTGTTTGGAGAGAGTGTGACTCTGCCAGGAGCTGAAAGCCTGCTGGAGCAGGCAGGGTGTGCTTGGTGGTTTAAAGAGAGCTGGGGCGTTCAATCCAAGTCAGGGTGACAGGAGGAGGCCCAGTAAGAAGGCATTTCTGCAGTGGACTTAGGGAGACCAGAGGGGGGGTTGGATCCTGAGCATGTTCCAGATGGCACTCTGAACCCATTGTGCAACAAGGTGAGGTTGTCGGTTTAAACTGCTGGACCAATCTCTTAGAGGGTCGAGAGTCTTTGGGATGCTTCCTCTTGGGGAGGCAGGTGTTGGTCTCAAGGGCACGGGAGTGAGGAAAGCCTGGGCCACAGCACAGTTGGTGAGTGACGGAAAAGGTGGGAAAAAGAGAGGAGGGGGTGGCTGGGAACAGAAGCCTGGGGGAGGGTGTGAGCTACAGAAGCCACAGGAGCAGGAAACAGCGGGATTCCAACACAGATGTGCTAGTTGGAGGACTAATTACCAGTTCATGGCTGTAATGTTCAATTTTGATTTGTGGATTTGCTAACAGATCCCTCTTCTTTTTTCTATGACCTCCCATCATGCCATGAATGTCCCCTACATTAACACGTTCTTTTAGGTGTGTGTGTGTTTTCCCCAAATCAAGGAAAGAGCTGAATTTCACCTCAGGAGAAATACACAGAAGAAAGATACCTGCATTGTAGCATAAGTCCAGAGGCAGATGCGAACATGAGAAAACACCAGAATTCCACCAAGTGCAATAAAATTTTTGACAAGACGATCCCCTGGGCCATTTTAGGAATGGCACCTGTAGTCTCAATGAAGAGCAGCACGACATTTCATATTCTACAAAGTGCATTTCAGAGAATAGAGTAATCTCACTGAATTCCCATTGAAATGCTGTAAGTTGGGAATATTGCCATATTATAGAAGAAGAAATTGGGGTTTAGAGAATTAAACGACTATAGAATATATAGAATTAAAGATCACAGGATGACTACTGGGCCTCAAGTTCGTGCCTACAACTTTTCAGAGAAAAGAAATTGGAAAAGAGGTCTGTTACTGGAGAGGGTGCTATGGTTTGAACCTCTGTCCCGATAAACTCACGTTGAAATTTAATTGCCAATGTAACAGTATTGGGAGGTGAAGGCTTTAAGAGGGGATTAGGACGTGAGGGATCCTCCTCGTGGGTGGGTTTACTGCTTTTACAAAAAGAGATTTGGGGAGTGGGTTTACTGCTTTTACAAA
>NW_007726500.1:685538-688124 GCF_000696425.1 Galeopterus variegatus
GTTCTCAGGAGGGTAAGGCATCCAGGGGTTACCTTTGAGCAAGGGTCTTCCGAAGTTGCCCCGTGGATCCTCAGTGTGTTAAAGCCGGCATCTCACTGGGAGGGGAAGGGTGTTGTTTTGAACATGTATGAAGGAGAAGTTTCTGTTCTGTGCTGCATCTGCAGAAGCCTGTCTTGCCTTTCATAGTATTGGTTTCTAATCTCACTGTCCTGAAAAGCATATGGCAGTCCCACCTTCCAGCAAAAAATCCAGACTTAGTTCTCAAAGTCCCAAGCAACTCAGAATAATTTAGCCACATAGAAACCCACCCATGTGGTAAAGCCTAAGGGCCCCCACTTCTTTCCAAAATGTGAGAGGCCTCCTCAGGTGTGGGAGTCCCATCCAATGTGAATGTCACTTCTTCGTGAAATGTTTCTTAATCCTTCCCCCTACTTAAAATAATGTGTCCCTCTGTTTTCACAGAATTTTGTCACATTGCACTCCCATGTGCTTTCATATTTATTATACAACAATGCAAGCTCTGAGGGCAAGAGCTCTGATGTTCAGATTTCCATACCCTCCCACGCACCCCGCACAGCAGGGTTTTGTAAATGCTTGCTTAGTTGAAAGTCTTTGGAGGAGAGAGATGGACAGTGCTGGAGAAAGAAATAAGCTAGATTTGCAGCGCAGCGGTTGACATATTTAAAAAAGAAGACATGAGAGTTTAAATAAATAGACTTTCTGAATTTATAATTGCTTGAGTGTTTTTTTCCTTCTCTACATATAAGCAAAATTAAAGGTAGATGTGAGCTATTAATAAACAAATCATTTATTGGTCTCTGAACATGGCTATTTGAGCATCTGAAACTTTAAGACATCTGTGGCTTTTTTCTTCTTCAACAGTTGTGACCTCTTTTTTTTTTTTTCCTTTTTGTCTTTTTTCATGTCCGGCAACGGGATCGCAACCCTTGGCGTTGCGCCCGCACCTCGCTCAGCCAGTGAGCGGGAACCGGTCTGTATGTGGGATCCGAACCCTCGGCGGGAGCGCCACCACGCTCCCAAGCGGCGCACTGTAGCAGTGCGCCACCGGGCTGGCCCCAACAGTTGTGACTTCTTAAAGTCCCTTAGTTTAGTTTTTTGCCGATGGCACAATTTTAACTCCCAGAATTTTCTGAGAGAAGCCTGAGATCACATGAGGGAGCTACCCCATCTAGGAAGTTTCCACATCTGGCCGCAGTCACACGCTGGGCTAATCCAATTATATGGAAATGGTAGTTTTTAAAGAAAACAAAACTCATGCTGAGTTTTGGCAGAAAACTTCGTACAGTAGATGAGAGGCTCCTTTTTTAGAAATCACTGGACCTGGTCATGTAAGTAATTGAGTTTAAATAAACTGGTGTTTTGGAGGTGAACAGTTAGTTGGCACAGGCTGCTGTTTTACACAGGTTCCTTATGTAACTGGGGAGGGTGAGACCCCTCCATGAAACTCCATCTAGCCCCCGGGACTCTGGTGCTCGCTGCTGGTCAGCGTAGGTGTGGAGTTATCTTACTGTCACGACTGTCCTCCGGATGCCTAAGTGCTGTTATGCAGAGGCTAAGTCTGACTTCCTCTTCTTTGGTTTAGCTGCATAGAGCCATGCAATGAGCTCCAGCAACTTACCTGAGAGCAGGAGAGATTTTTATCAGCAGCTAGCGCAATTAAGTACTTCAAATTTGAAACTACTAATTTTAACCAAATTAGAATGACCATCAAAGTAAAATCTCTGGGAGGCGGCTGAGGGCAGCCTGTTTCCCTCCCGCCTCTTGAGTCCTGTCCATCATCCTTATCACTGCGAGTTTTTATGAGGCGAGATGTTCTTACTAACTTGTGTATCAAAATTGAATCAACAATTAGACTTTTAAAATATATATTTTATTTTAGAATAACTTTAGAATTTACAGAAGAATCTCAGAGAGTATGGACATTCCCCTATTTATGCCTGTATTTCCCCCCAAAATAACATCTTACTTTAATATGCTACATTTGCCACAATTAAAGAACCGATATTGGTAAATTGCTATTAACTACCATCCATAGTTTTACAGATACCCTTAGTTTTTACCTAGTGAGTTTTTCCTATTCCAGAAGCTCATCTAGGATCTCACATGACATTTAGTCCTCCCATCTCCCTAGACTCCTCTTGGTTGTGACAATTTCTCAGATTTTCCTTGTTTTCAATGACCTTGACAGTTTTGAGGAGTACGGGTCAATTACTTTACAGACTGTCCCTTAACTGGATTTTGTCCAATGCGTTTTCTCATGACTACACTGGGGTTATGGGTTTTTCAAAAGAGCACAGAAGAAAAGTGCCGTTCTCATCACATCACATCAAGGGCACACACTACCAACATGTCTTGCTTCTGTCGATGCTGGTCTTGGTCACCTGGCTGAGTTTGAGTTTGCCAGTTTTCTCTGCGCTAAAGTTACTTTTCCCCTCCCTGTTTCTTGCTGTATTCTTTGAAAGAAAGTTGTTATGCACAGCCTGTACTTAAAAAATGGGGAGTTTTGCTCCATTTTCTTGAGGGCCAAGAATCTGTGTAAAATATTTAGAATTCTCCTGCATAGGA
>NW_007726500.1:689047-690890 GCF_000696425.1 Galeopterus variegatus
GTGTGTGCATGTGTGTGCACACTGTGCACTTCTTTACTTTCTGGAACCTCAGGATACTCAGGGCTCATCTTGAATATTTCCTACCATAGTCCTAAAATAAGTCAGCCATTTCTCCAAGGTGCCATGGCTTTCTTTCACTGCAGAATGGTCTTAGAAAACAAGGTTGGTTGCCAGCTCTGTGTTTTGCTACTGGGAGTCACTGCTTCTAGGCTCTCTCAGCTGATGGAACAAAGACATATATGAATGTATGCTAACCCATGCATACATACATTTCTAGAAGTATCTTTATACATAATCATCTGTATCTGCATTAAGCTGACCATGAATTCATAATGATGTCTCCAACTCTAATCCATCATGACACAGATTGTTCACCCTATTCAAATTGATAGCCTACAGCAGAGAAAACTGGGTCTCATGATTTGCCATCCAGTTACTTAACTGGTAATTTTCAATATTGTATATTTACACAATGGAATACTACTCTGCTTGAAAATGAACAAAATTCTGCCATTCACAGCAACATCGATGAACTTATAGAAAATTATGTTAAGTGACATAAGCCAGGCACAGAAAGAGAAATGCTGCATGTCTTCACTCATAAGTGGGAGCTAAATGTATAAACAAATAAATTTAAAAAGAAAGAAAGAAAAATACAACAATCACAATAATATATTGAACTTTCAAAAGGAGAGGACAGAAGTGAAGTTACCAGAGATGGGAAGTGGATGGGGAGGGTTAGCAAGAAATTGGAAAAACGCCACGAAAAACAATTACATTGTATAATGTTGAATATACTAATTATCCTGATTTGAGCATCCCATATTGCACAAAGGTATTGATATTCAACGCTGCACCCCCAAATATGTACAATCAACTATGTTACAATAAAAAACATGGTAATATTCAGTATACGTATATAATAGTTTCAGAATTGTTAATCTGTACCCACAAGGGAAATGTTATCAACTAAAATGCATTGGTATGTACAGGTTTAATTCCTCTATTAAAACAATTATTCTCACAAGGTCCACTCATTTGGAAAGTTACTAGGTCGATACATTTATCCTCGCTCACCTCAGTGAAGTTGTTCATGCATTTGTGATGCAGTTAGATTACTCTGTCACATTCTGACTTCCATACTGGGGTTTCTTCACCTTCGAAGTGACCATTTTATTTATTGGTTGTTTGTTTATTCATCTGTTTGTTGAAATATAATTAATTGCACATATGTGTGGTACCACAATTGAATATCAATACCTGTGTGCAATATATGAAGCTCAAGTCAGGATGATTAGTATATTCAACATGACACAAAGTAATCAATTTTTTGTGGACCTTTGCCCGTTTCTCACTAGGCCCCCCTCCTAAACTGTTAGTTTAAATTTGCCTGCATTAAGTTTTGCTCTTTGTGCTGTAAAGTGAACAAATGTGTAAGGTCATACATTTGCTCTTACGGTAACTTACACGACATATATGATGTTTATAAAAAATTCCCGTGTCCATTTATTTAACCCGACCACCTCTTGGACCCTTGACATCTGTTCGTCAGCTCTAATCTCTGTAATTGGCTTTGTCCAGAATGTCATATAAATGAAACCATACAGTGTGCAGCATTCTCAGACTTTCTTCTTTCACTCACCCATATGAATTTAAAAATCATCGATGTCTTTGCATGGCTTCATAGTTTTCTATTGTTTAATAGTATTCCATTGTTTATATAGACCACAATTTTTTTATTCATTCATCTGTTTAAGTTTTGGGTGAGCCTCCACTTTTGGGTGATGGGGGAAAAAGCTGCTATAAACATTCATGTGCAGACATGTGTGTAAATATAAGTTTT
>NW_007726500.1:692396-694339 GCF_000696425.1 Galeopterus variegatus
TTTCAATTTTATACCTAAGTATGTATTTATTATTGATGCTATCATAAATGCTGTATAAATCGAATTGATTTTTAATTAAAAATCCCAATTATTCACTGCTGGCATATAGGGAAACAAATAAGTTTTGCATATTGACTTTGCAACTTTGTTATACTTGCTTGTTAGTTCCAGGAGGGGTTTTTTGTAATTTTTGTAATTTTATGCATAGACTGTTTTGTCACCCGCAAATGAAAACAGTTTTCTTCCTTTCACATCTATACACACACACACACACACACACACACACACACACACACACACACAGAGGTTTAACTTATTGCACTAGCTACTGCTTCAGTACATAAAAACAATGAAAGAGGGCACATTCTTGCCTTGTTCCTCACATTAGGTGACATTGTTCAGTTTCTCGCCATTAATTAGATGTTAACTGTAGGTGTTTTTTGTATATGTCCTTTTTCAAGTTGAGGAAGTCTCCCTCTGCTCGTAGTGTGCTGAGAGTTTTTACTTTGAACAGATATTGGATTTTGCCAAATGATTTTTTATATCAATTGATATGATCATATGATTTTGCTGCTTTAGCCTATTGATGTGGAGGATTCCATCAATTGATTTTTGAATGTTGAATAGAGCTTACATGCCTAGAATAAGTCCCACTTGATCACAATATATAATCTTTTTATACATTGTTAGATTATTTTTGCTAATATTTTATTGGTGGTTACACATTTATGCTCACAAGAGATATTGGCCTGCAGTTTTCTTTTTATGTAGTGTCTTTATGTGGTTTTGGTATCATGATGAAGCTCGCTGCATAGGATGAGTTAGGAAGTATTTTCTCTTTATTTTATGGAACAAATTGTAAAGAAGTGGCATTAAAAGAAAATTGGGGAAGCTATACTAATTTCAGACAAAGAAGACTTCAGAACAAGGGAATTTGACAAGGATAACGGACTGTGTTACATAATGATAAAGTGGTCAGTTCTCCAAGAAATCATTACAGTTCCATATCTGTCCGCACCTGGCAGAAGAGCATCAAAAAACCTGAATCAAAAACTGATAGAACTGAAAGGGGAAAAAATATATAACCACTTTTACACTTGAACTTGCCATGCAAGTTCAGCAACCTGTTAGATCAGAAAAAAAAGTATTTTTTTCTTGTGGAAAGAATAGAAATAATGTCATTCCTGTCTTTTATATGTTGGAACCAAAATTGGAAGTTCAGTAATTAGATTTCTAACCCATTACATAAGCAAATTAAAAAAAATAATAATGCACTTTATCTAACAAATAAGTGAACACACACTTTGCTCCTTATCTATCATAAATAGGAATTAGTATACATTGTTGAAGGAAAATATCTAATAAAATTTTTAATTCTATTAAAATATTTGATCCAGTATTTCCACTTCAGGAAATGTGTCCCATAAAAACGAATACACTAATATATAAAGGTAGCTATATAAGAATGTATTATGCTGAAGAAGATTAAAAATAATAAAAAAACCCCGCAAATTTAAGAATGGGAAAACAAACCTAAGGATACTAGAGATGGGGAGAGGTAGGGGGAGTTGGGGAGGGATAGGCTGGGTAAAGGGCATAAAGAAAAATGAAGATTTGTAATAATAACATGCTTATAATAAATAATAAAAATAATAAATAAATAAATAAAAAAAGTAAAAACTAATAGTAGCGATTTGTAATACTCTGGAAAGAACCAGAATGGCTATTAGCATGGGGAATGGTTAAAGAATTGATGAGACGTCTATTTCGTGATAGTTTGCAAAAATGGCTTCAGATATTCAAACTTTCTGCATCCTTACCCTTTTCCATGTAACTATGCAGCCCTCTCTCTGTCTCTGGGATGAGCCATGTGACTTGTTTTGGTTGCTGCTAAAGTGGAATGTTAGCATACACGGTACAGAGGCAGCTTTAAAATAATTTGC
>NW_007726500.1:694999-696130 GCF_000696425.1 Galeopterus variegatus
AGCTGGCAGCCAGAGGACTCACTAGACATGTGAGAACCCAGCCAAGATATGCGAGGCTGCCCAGCCCACTACCCCAGGGATGTAGGGGTAAAATAAACCTTTATCATGTACCTTTAAGTTTTTTGGTTGTTTGTTCCACAGCATCATTGTGGCAATACATAGATAACAGCTCATACCTATTTTTTATAAAGCAATATTTCTATTGACTTAGAAAGATGTTCATTACATATTGTCAAAATTTTAAAAGTCAAGTTGTATGTGTGTGTGTGTGTGTGTGTGTGTGTGTGTGTAATTCCTTTATGTGTGCATGTATGTTTGTAAGAACATGGCATTAGGTGTAGGGGGATATAATCCAAATGCGGATGGAAATGTGCAGCCTCCTCAGACATCTGGGCAGGAAAGGAGGAATAGGAAGAGTTTATTAATTTTTCTTTGTGCTTCTTTAGATTGTTCCCTTATTCTTGCAAGTGTAACTTTTTCTTAAATTTGTAAACCTTGAGTAGAAAAGCAAATAACTTTGCTTTATTTTCCAAATTAAAAGAAGAAGTGCAGTTTGAAAATACTTCATTTTTTTTCTCTTTTTTTCATTGTAAAGTGTACTGGTTAGTGTTTCTCCTGTGAGTTGCCTCTTAGTATTTAATACTCAACAAGTTGTAATACATATATTTTTCAACAAAATATTTTCTGGACAATGATAATATGGGAAAACTTGATAATGACATTCCCAAATCTCAATAAATATTTTTAACAAAATGATGTGCCAGAAAACTATTGAGTAACTTTCCAAATACAATTAGTCATTTATCAAAATCATATTCAGCCCTTTTTAAAAAATGTTCAGTGTTTATGGAAATAGGCATGTTCTTAGATGCGCCTGGTGCCAGGAGGTGTCATGGTACCATCTTCGGTGTGAGCCGTCCTCGGCCTTGGTATGTCTGCACTGATGCATTCCCACTGTGCTTTTGTGGTTTAATCTTATTTTTGCCGTGTTCTTATGTGAAAAAAATGGTGATAAAATTGTTGAGTAAGGAGTAAAATGAGTGAGAGAATTGATTATATATATATATAATTTTTTTTGAAAAAAGCTGTCACTGCAACTAGTAACTGCTTATCAACAACCATGCAATTGTA